>NC_136903.1:32118156-32234234 GCF_949606895.1 Notothenia rossii
CGCAGGCCTTAACAGCATTGTGAAGAAGAGTCGCTTCCAGAATTTGGGGAGCTTCAAAGACAGTGGACTGAAGCTGGAGTCCAGGTATCAAAAGTCACTGTTCACAGACGTGTCCGGGAAATGGGCTACAATAGCCGTATTCCCATGGTCAAGCCACTTCTGAACTCAAGACAACGGAAGAGGCGTCTGACTTGGCTAAGGAAAAGAAGCACTGGACAGTTGCACAGTGGTCCAAAGTCCTCTTTTCAGACGAAAGCAAGTTTTGTATTTCATTTGGAAGTCAAGGCGCCAGAGTCTGAAGAAAGGCTGGAGAGGAGCAAAATCCAAGTTGCTTGAAATCCAGTGTGAAGTTCCCACAGTCAGCGATGGTTTGGGGAGCCATGTCAGCTGCTGGTGTTGGTCCACTGTGTTTCATCAAGCCCAGAGTAAATGCAGCTGTGTACCAAGAGATTTTAGAGCACTACATGCTTCCGTCTGCTGAAAAGCTCTATGGAGATGAGGAATTCATTTTCCAGCATGATCTGGCACCTGCCCACAGTGCCAAACACCAGTAACTGGTGTACTGACCATGGCATTACTGTCCTCGATTGGCCTGCAAATTCCCCTGACCTGAACCCCATAGAGAATATGTGGGGTATTGTGAAGAAGAAGCTGAAAGACACCAGACCCAACAATGCTAATGAGCTAAAGGCCGCTATTGAAGCATCCTGGGCATCCATAACACCTCAGCAATGCCACAGGCTGATTGCCTCCATGCCACGCCGCATTGATGCAGTAATCCGTGCAAAAGGATTCCCAACCAAGTACTGAGTGCATTAATGGACATTTTCAAATGTTTGATTGTGTTTTGCTGTTATAAATCTTTTTTTTTTACTTGGTCTGAGGAACTATTCTAATTTTTTGAGATAGGATTTTTGAGTTTCTAAGCTGTATGCCATAATCAGCAATATTAAAATAATAAAAGGCTTGCAATATTTCAGTTGATTTGTAATGAATCCAGAATGTATGACATTTTTGTTTTTTTAATTGCATTACAGAAAATAAAGAACTTTATCACAATATTCTAATTTTCTGAGACAGTCCTGTATATCTAATTTGAATAAAGCCTTACATTTAATGTACTTCATATACTCAGTAAACCTCTTTTTACTTTCCCCTAAGGTTGATGTATGTAATATAATTTTCCTTGAAGTATAATTAAGTACAATCCTTAGTTAATGACAAATACCATGAAATTCACAACGCAATGCAACGGTATCAATCAGTTCTCAAAGACTATGTTTAAATAGCAGCAAATCATTGTTTCTTATTTATTTCAATATATCTACCACTTCAAATCACACCTTGATCTGTTAATTTTCTATGTATTTCAGTCCAACTTCAGATCACTAGAGAAAAAAGCAAGCAGACACACTCCGGGCTGCTGCTGCTGCTCTCGGGAGGAAAAAGGGGGGGGGGAACTCTCACAGACAAATACTGACACCCCCTTCTCTCTCCCCCGCTGTAGCTCTCAGCCTCTATAGGAAAAGGGGGGCTTCTTTCAACAATTAACACTTCTTCTATCCTTTTATTCAATTTTTCTGCTCGAACCCACTGTTCTTGTAAGCTCTTAACTCACGCTCCTCTCGTTAAAATTCTCCCTTCATTATGACTTCGTATCTATTCATCTGACTTAGGCTGTTTCTGTTACCAGTAAATATTCACAGACTTCATATATATTGATCTGACTTACTGTCCTTGTTACCAGTAAATATTCACAGAAAAAATTCCCCGTACAGTCTATTCAGCTTTTATTGTCCGATGTTTATTCCAACAAGTTTAGCGAGCCTCTCAGCGCGCTTCAACACCGTCTTTCAACGATGTGACGCTGACATGGAGTCGTAACCCAGACTTACAGAACTCTTTATCGTGACGTTTGGCTTTATAGATTCAACCCCACAGAACAAAGGATTAATGAGGTCCGGTCACTTCAAAATTGGTTTTTGAAGTTTGCGTTACTCTCCTTTGGATCACTTATAACATAAATAACTCATCTCCAGCCCCGTCGAGCTGTGGATTCGTTATTTTGAGTCAGTCTGATATGGAGACTTAATACTACCATTGGACTACTCCAGACAGTCTAACTGTGGGGACTCAATACCTCCACTTTTCAAGCCAGGGACTTTAATACCCTTCTGGCCTGTCGGAACTCAATATCCGATTTTAACTGTGGGGACTCAATACCTCCACTTTTCAAGCCAGGGACTTTAATACCCTTCTGGCCTGTCGGAACTCAATATCCGATTTTAACTGTGGGGACTCAATACCTCCACTTTTCAAGCCCGGGGACTTCAATACCCTTCTGGCCTGTCGGAACTCGATATCCGATTTTAACTGTGGGGACTCAATACCTCCACTTTTCAAGCCCGGGACTTCAATACCCTTCTGGCCTGTCGGAACTCAATATCCGATTTTAACAACTAAAACACGCATTTGCATTGTTACTATAAAAAACACTGTAAACTTCGTCTGACAACCCTAAATTTGGAATATGGTCAAGTCACAGGTTTCGAATTAAATCGTGTCTGCTCACCTGGTAGCCTATTGTACAGAGCTCTGTTTTTAGTTGTCAGAAGAGGCCGAGATGTTTAGCCCTGGACTATTCCGTCCGCTTGCTGCTGCTGGTCACTTCCCCGAAAACACCCCACTCAGACACGTCGGGTCACCACTTGTTGGAGATTTGGTGGATGTTTAAAAACCAACCTCGTCTCCGTGTGTCGTTTGATAAGCTGGGTAAATTCGTAAAAAGGAAGGGATTAAGAAACACCAGAATGCAAGTTAAACAATAATCTTGTTTTAATGATAAAAAGTAACAATACAAATACAAATACAAATACAAATACAAACACAAAGGAAGTACTTCCTGCTCTTCCTCCAATCTCACGGATCTGGTCAGTTTGAAGAAAAAAAGAGCCTGGTCTAAAGAAAACATAGGCTTATATCCAAAACCCAGGAGGAGCTATGCGGCTGCCCCCCCCCCCCCCCCCCGAGGGGTCCTCCACTTAGAAAAAGACAGCCAATCAGCGCGAGCCAGAGGCGACCCTTACATTCGAGATAACAAACCCCTCCTTGCAAGTTTCACATACTTTTGGCATTTTATAAAGATAGTTTTAAGATATAGTTTTTTTATAGTTGGATTATACAAATAACACATGTGAGTTACCTTAACCTCAAACAATAATAACAAGAGGAAAACATCAGCTCTGATCTCAAGCAGTAAAAAGTACCGCACATTTAGCCTGCAGCTCTTCCAGACACTTGAGCTATTGTTCTTTAAGAATATTCCCTGCAGAATCTTTATTTCAAATAAAAGGTTTCACATTGCATATTTCCAGCTTCCTTTACACATACTTTTATTATTAATACAAAGTAATCAACCACACACATATAATTCTCTATGAAGTGACCCTTGTTATAGGTCTGAATGTCCTGTCCCCTGAAAGTCATGAGTTTTGGTTGATTAACAGAAGTTTAATTGTTCTTGTGGCTTAATGGCTTCCCTGAACTTCCCTTCACCCCAAAGTCAGCTTACTAGGAATGAATACATTTTATTGATAAGCTCAAAAGGACGTTTATCTTGGTCACTGCTGGGTGACCCAAGTCTCAAGGCCTGCAGGATGTGTAGGAGATAAACATTAATTCTACAAGACTTTAACTACATTATCTGAAAATGTAACTGGGACTTCCCCTGTTAATTGCAAGGACTATTGATAATTAACAGAGAGACCCATAGGGGCCTCTTCTTGGTATCTGCTAGGCAGAAGTCACTCAATGCAGAAATCACAAGTTTAACACACATTCTATATAAGGTGACATTAAAATGAATATACCAGATTGAACTTTCCTGCCATAACACGTTACTTTAATACTTCAAATAACTCAAATAATACTTCACTAGCTAGCTCAACGATTCCTTAAATAATATTGCCACAGAAAAACTTTTCAGTTCACATCACGCTCTGCCGCTCCGACAGGGAGCTCTGCTCTGAACACCTGAACGGCCCGTTCTAACAGCTGTTCACCAGCGGTCCAGTCTGTGCCACAGTGACTCCGGACGCGCAGTTAATATTAACGAACGCACCCGTAGGTAATGTAGCTGCTGAAGCTAGACCATAATCTCGGAGCAGCAGCATCATCTGCCCTCATACATCCATGAGAGCAGAGCCGACAGGCAGGAAGACTCGAGCACACAGCTCGCACTTCATTATAATATATAAAAAAAGAACACCATGCGTGTCATGATGGCACATAACAGCTCACGGCCGCAGATTACTCCGGGTCCCAGACCCCCCATACCCCAAAAATATTTTTATTGCAGATCTACATCTACACACAAACGACCTATTTTGGATTCAAAACGGCGAATTTCGACAAGTTTGCATCAAGCACAACTGAAACATAACATCTGAAACGATGTAACAACATAATACACTTTGATGCAGCTTGTGATGTGAGGAGTGAGGGACACGGCTTAGAACGGGCGTGTCACCTGGCAGGACAGGATAGTGTGCACCAGTCTGCCTTGATCTATGAATTCATGTCCGTGACACTCACTGCTGCCCACAGCTGTTTTATAGAAGGAAAACCTCCTTCACTTCATGCAGGAGGTTCTACACGCACACACGAACACACACACACGAACACACACACACACACACACACACACACACACACACACACACACACACACACACACACACACACACACACACACACACACACACACACACACACACAGTTGACATGAAATCACTGACATATATGAATATACTGTATTCAACTTCATTAAAACGTTATTCACGTGCCTAAACTCAGTAATTCAATAAAAATATTTATATTTTAATGGAGCCTCGTCGGCAGATCAGGATCCCAAAGCGTAGCGGAGGGATCTTGATCTTGAAAAATTGTCCGTTGTTACCGTTTTTTAAACAGTCTGAATGAAACTGCAGCTCTCAGCTGTGTATTTACACAACTAATGGCCCATCAACCACAGCTCTCTCCCCCCCTCCCCCCTGATCTTTCTTCTCCAGCAGCTAAATTAACTGTAGGTTACTCTGAGTGACAAGCTTACAATAGACACAACACTGTCATTGCAAGTGACCCTCAGTTAGTTGACTTTTATGGTCAACTGCTAAATTCGTTACTGATAAAAAAGGGCTTCTACTGTACCTAATTACCTTAACACTAGAACCGCCAGAGGTTTTTGTATAGGCCTACCTAAAACCGTCAAATCCCGCTACTAGAATGCAATTTTTAACAACATAGGGTGCTACATAAGACACTTTCCGGAAAAGTCACGGACTGGGAGACTTTAATATTTTATTGAAAAAACGTTACATTGCACACACACAACACACATCACACAAATTGACCCGATTGGTGGTTCTAGTGTTAAATAAACTCACTAATTAATGAAACCAGTTCAATACGCATTATTCTTATTCGATATCATTCTTTATGAGCGCGGAAATAGTCTTAAAATCAGATCTGTTTTTTAAATGAAATCTGACGGCAGGCAGTTAGCTCTGATCACCTATGATAAATGCGCCACACCTAATCGCTGGCCATTCAGCCACAGAGCTCCCTCTATACAAATCAAACTGTAGACGGTGTGAAAGCACCTATTGTTTTAAATAATGGTCGGAATGTGACCTGTGAGCCTTCTGAATTACCGTGGGACAGACAGCACATTCTAAACTAAAATGTTCAATCGATACAATAAAGTAACATCTTATCTTATCTTAATAATATCTTCATATTAATAATAATAATAAATCATACAGTATGTGTCCGAAAGGGAGCAGGAGGAAGCAAACACAAAAATATACAACAAATATACTGTATATTTAAGCAAACGATTGTAAAGGTAAAAGTATGAGCATAACAAATAAAGAAGTGTAATGTAAACATTTACATTATTATTATGATTATTTAACATATAAAGACTATATATTATTGAATTACAAGATTAGATATACTTTAGTATAGTATCTAAAATATTGATGTGTTCAAATGCTCTTCAAAACACAACTGAAAGTCCATGAAACTTGTCTTTCTGTATTTGTGAATGAAGCGCCATCTCCTGGTTAAAACCTTAAATTGAAAATCTGGCAACGCCCTCTTGAAAATAGTGGGAGGGCTTAACATTCCTCTATACTGGTCTTAGGCAGGTCGTAGGCAGGAAGCTGTAAGCTGGAGTCTGAAATGAAGTGCTACATCTGTAAGAGGTTCAAACACAGAGGATTGTTCGCTCAGCGCTGTAAATTAAATGTCCCTTAACTTTCCCCTTAACTGCCGAATCGGATGCTCTGAATCGGAAGCCAACTTCAGCGTCGTCGCAGAAAGGCTGGATTGGTTCGCTGACAGCCGGCACCGCCCTTTATTATTATATTGTCTAAACGGCATCATTTAAATTGCGCTGACAGGCAACACAGAGGTCTCCCAAGCCCCCCCCCCCCCGTTGACAGTTCACGAGCGCGTCCATAGTGTCTCCCGTCCACCCAGTAAGAAAATCCCCAACATGGATTAAACGTGTGTTTTTATTTTACCACAATGTTGGGGAAATTAATGGATAAAATGCACGGATTATTATTATTATTACTATTATTATTCCCACTCCGATCGGGACACTATGGTCCACCGTTTCCCCGCAGCGAGGTTCCCCCCGTTGACAGTTTACGTGGGCTGGGCTGGGTGCAGTGGCGGACTGGCCATCGGGACGAATCCCGATGGGCCGGTACCGAAGTGGGCCGGTCGGAAATGTCACTAGCACATCCCCCACTCCCCCCGTTGACAATTTACTAGCTGTACCGAAGTGGGCCGGTCGAGAGTCCCGGGATGATTTTTAGTCCCAGTCCACCACTGGCTACATGACCGTATGATCGCCCACATATTGACACACCTAATTTCTAAACTTCTAACAGACACAACATAAACCAATCCTTCAGCCTCATATGAGCTCTCAGACACGTTCAAAATTAAACTGTCATCGCTGTCAGAGCTTGCTGCTGTGTGCGCCATCGTGCGTTTACATGCAGATGCTGGGATCCTGAATGGTGCAGCTGGAGCGCTGTGCCCGCAATGACGTCACACATCATTTGGCGGGACTTGAAGAATCCCCGAGAAGATCCAGAAAATTGTCAACATTGAAGGGCAGAGTAATGGTTATCAAAGTACAAATATCCAAAATCAGTTCAGTAACGGTTTTCAAGGGGACAGTATTTACTCCAATTGATGGGTTTGGATGATGGGGGAAACTCGTGTCACAGGCTCTTTAAGAAATGTCCCACCCTAACTCTGGCTATCATGGGTGTTGATGTTACATTTTTTGGTTGATTCTGGGGCTACACATTCTGTGGTAAAACTGGCAGATTTGCCAAATTGTACATTTTGTGGTAGATTTATCCACTCAATAGGAGCTGCTGGTGTGACTGTAAAGGATAAGTGTTCTGTACCAATTCAGTGTAGAGATAACGGTGATGCCAGCCATCCATTTCCCACATCAGTAAAACACAGTTTTCTTCTATCATCTGTCTGCCCTATACATTTACTGGGCAGAGATCTGATCCTCCGGTTTGGCCTTGATCTTATTTCTACAAATGAGGGTCTAAAAGTCAGACGACCATCTCCTACGATGGTCCAAAGACTCTCATTTGACGAAGAATTGTTGTATGTGTATCAATGGCTGGCAACATTTCCCGATTCTCAGAAACTGTTGCGTTTGGCCCGTCAGCGTGTCTCCTCACTGGCTTTGTTTATGGAAGCTCCTCATTTGCATTGCACTGCTAGTGTTTCTGATGATACATGCAAATACTATGATTAACAGTTTCTGTTGGAATGTGTGAATGACGAAATCATGCTTAAAACAATGTATTTAAGCTTGCTGCGCAGCGCTATTTCTGTCACACTCACACCCACACAACACCAGCTGTATCAAATCCCAGGGGCGGTCCCACACATTACAATAGCAAGGGGCCCCACTGATAAATGGAGGGATTTGGGTCCATTCGTTAAAGATTGGGAATCTATTACTGATTGGACAGCCACACACACTCCTCAGATCATGTACTCTATGTCACATGATGTGTTTAAGTAAGATGTCAACTGTAATGTACACACACTGCGTACTCTGGCTCTGATTGGGGATGATTCTGTTACACCTGTGCCAGGCCCAGGGGAGCCTGTGTTTTCAGGTTACTCTCATATTTCTGAGCTTCCTGCCGCGCTAAAAGATGTGCCTCCGACACTCTGGGCAGCTCACAAATATGATGTTGGTCTAATCCGTTCTGCCAAACCTATTGTTATCACCCCAAAGTCTACCAAGCTGGACCCTGTAGCTTCTGGCCTGCCAAAATGTCTCCGTGCAGTTGCTGCAGCTGAAAAAGCTCTCAACTCCTCACGTGACATTGTAGGTTATGCACCTTTAACACTGTTGGTTCCACATGCTGTTTCTCTCATCCTCTGTGAACAGAGAACATCATACCTCTCTGCTGCACGTTATCTTAGGTATCACACATGCCTGTTAGACATGCCTAATGTTGAAGTCAAACGCTGTACCACTCTGAACCCAGCATCTCTTATGCCTCTCCCAGAAGACGGTGACGAACACGACTGTGTTGCCGAGCTTCTTATTGTATGTACTCCAAGACCTGACTTAAAAGATGTACCCCTGACCAACCCTGACCTCATTTTGTATGTTGATGGGTCCGCCTCTCGCAACCCTGTGGGCACTAATCGGGTGGGTTTCTCTGTTGTTTCAGATTCTGCTGTCCTCTGTTCCGGGCCGCTCCCATGCCACCTCTCAGCACAAACAGCAGAGCTCGTTACACTCACTGAGGCCTGCACTTTTGCAAAAGGCAAATCTGTAAATATCTACACTGACTCACGTCATGCCTTCGGGGTAGTACACGATTTTGGGGCTATCTGGAAGCAGGGCCGTGGGAAGTAGGGGTGCTGAGGGTGCTGCAGCACCCCCTGGTTGAGGACAGGGGATCTGCACTTCCACAAGATATAATAAAAAAAAAACGAATTTTCAGCCTTGATGTAACAACATTCATAATTAAGTAAAGATAACACCCTTTTCCCCGGTTACATTTTCCATTTGCCCTGTACGATGGGCGCTGTGAGTGATGAAGTGGGGGATGTTGGCTTAGCAGGCGCCCGCAGCTCACAGCCAAAGTGAGAGAGATAGAGAGAGGGGATACCGCGGTACCGGCGGGGATTGTTGTTAGCTTCTGCTGCGCTAACGGATATAAGAAGCTGTTTTCTACAATAATGTCCTCTCCTGTCAGACTGAGAGGCTCAGTGAGGTAAAGGACTCTGAGGGCTTAGATAGTTCACTTTAGTCGAAGTTATCTCAGTGGGTCTCAAACGTTTTGATCACAATTTATGTAAACAAATATTTCCAAGGCACACCTTTATAATTATTAGGATAAATAAAAACAGGTTTGAAATCATTCCAATGTATGCTACAGGACAGTAAACCAAAAATATCGTTTAAAACTGGAGAGATTTTAAAATATACATAAATAAATAAATGTTAACTTGTAAAACAAGATATGAATGAACAACACAAATAAAATAAGTTACATGTATTTGTTATTGGCTATGGTAGGTTATTGGAAATGTTCACATACCTGCTTATTTGATTGATAAAATGCAAACCGATCTTTTTCATATGGGTGTTTAGAGTTGTACCCCCTAGATCAGTCTCTAATTGGGCGCTCAAAGTGCACCAAATTGAAGCATTTTACTTTAAAATGTTTAAAAAATCTTCCCGGGGGGGTACCCCCGGACCCCCCTAGAGGATGTGAAGTCCACCCCTCCAATTAAAACATGTTATAATATATAATAAATTTGAAGCCTTGTTATATAAGCTGTCCAACATGTCAATATATTTCTCTTTTTGCAGTGTAGTGGTCTTTTGTAGAGGTTTTTCATTGCCAGCTAAAATATTGCCTTATAGGGCAGCACATTGGTCAGAACCAGCCCTGGTGTCATCCCCACAGCACCCCCCATTTGAAACATGTTCCCACGGCTATGTCTGGAAGTGTAGACAATTCCTGAAATCTGACGGTAAGCCAGTGCTCAACCATGTCCTAGTTGCAGGCTTATTGGACGCCATTCTGCTACCGTCTGAGGTCGCAGTATGTAAATGTGCTGCACACACACCAGCAACACCGACCCCGTTTCATTCTGAAATGCTGCTGCTGACTCAGCTGCAAAGGCAGCCGCTCTGATTCCTCTCGCACCACACGCACACTCGTTTGTTAACAACCCTGTTTCCTCCATCACTGACAGTATGTCATCACTAACTGCCATGAAGCAGTTAGCTCCACCAACGGAAAAAGCAAAGTGGAAAACTGCTCGTGCTTCCTTTGACCCCACCTCCAGCATCTGGGTTGGTCCAAATTCCAATCCATGTCTCCCGAGGCATTTTTTCTCACATTTTGCTAAATTGACACATGGGCTGGATCATGTGTCAAAAGGGGGGATGTTAGAGGCTATCAATCAACATTGGTTCACAAGGGGATTCACAGTAACAGCTCAAAAGCACTGTGATGCATGCTTAATTTGCATTACGCTAAATTCTGGTAGACCGGTAAAGGTTACGGGAACAGGTGCACACCCACCCCCAAGACCATTTGAGCACCTAATGCTGGATTTCATCGAACTTAGTCCATCCGAGGGTAAGAAACACTGTCTTGTAATGGTTGACATGTGGTCCAAATGGCTTGAAGCATTTCCGGTAAACGCACAGACAGCAAATGCTGTGGCTAAAGCTTTACTAAGGGAAATTATTCCTAGATGGGGGATACCAAGCAAGATCTCTAGCGACAATGGTTCACATTTTGCTCATGAGGCCATTGCACAGATCGGAGAATACCTTGGCATGGACATCAGAAAGCATTGTGCTTACCATCCACAGAGTGGTGGTGCGGTGGAAAGAGAGAACGGTACAATCAAAAACAAGATAGCAAAATGCTGCGCAGACACAGGTTTATCCTGGACACAAGCCCTGCCCATTGTGCTGATGTACATGAGAATGCGGAAACGAACACAGAGTCAACTCAGCCCTTTTGAGATCCTTTTTACAGCTCCTCCACAGATTGGGATCAAGGCGCCAGGATGTCCTCTCCCCTCCACAACTTTGTGTGAGGATGCTATGTTGTCATATTGTGTTAACCTGTCATCCAATTTAGCAGATATCAGACGCCAGGTAGCGGCAGCTCTACCTACCCCTGCTACTGGTCCACTCCACCGTATCCAACCAGGCGACTTCATGCTGGTCAAGGACTTCCGGAGAAAGAGCTGGAGATCCAGCCGTTGGCAAGGTCCCTACCAGGTGCTTCTCGTCGCCCAGACAGCGGTCAAGGTCGCCGAGAGAGCCACGTGGGTCCACGCCAGCCACTGCAAAGCTGTCATCTCCGCCCCAGTCTAGCCGGTCCAGTAGAAACAGACGACGACAAGTGACGTGCCAAGTCACCACCAGCACCACACACGCAGCACATACAACCTAGTACCACACACAAGAATCATGGGCCATGGCCAGCTGTGCTTTTTCATATGCCTCTGGTGTGGGGTTTAATTGACATGGTCATAAAGGCACGGGCTCAGTCAGACTAGACACATCCACGAAGCAGACGACAACACCAACATAAACTTTGTGCCTGATCACTGGCGAGTGATTGAAGATGGAGCCCCTCGGACAAGAATTAGCTAACGCCCACCTGGACAGTATGATCTCCTCTGCATTTTTACAATACACCGCTCTCCCTCAAACCACTGACAATGTTACAACCAACCCAGATTCAGCCCCCACTGATTCCGACACTGAAGAGTCGGACACCGAAATGTAAAATTGTGTGTAAAATTGCCATTCCCTCGTTTCAGTATTCTTTTGCTTTCCACATACGGAGTCTGTCCTCCACAAAAACAGCAATTTTCCATGATATGTTTATGATGTGTTTACTTAAACCAACGATGGAGTGTATTCATTGATGTGTTATATCAGTCTATCCTGTCATTTGTTTTATTTTCTTGATTGATCAAATATGATCAAAAGTGGGGGAATGTAGTGGCAATTTCTTATATTACTTTATATGGGAAAACCAAATGATGATATTATGCTTAGAAACTGTTTGGTCAACTTGACCTGTTGTACCACACGGTAGCTTCCCGCCAAGGTCGTACCTGGAGGATGCGGCCCTCCCTATGAGAGCATTGTAAGATAACAGCTTTCTAAGGAAAGTCTTATCTCTTTTACTTCCTGCACAGCAACAGTCCTCTATAAAACACACACACACACACACACACACACACACACATTATACCCTGTGTGCACTCCTGCAGACTACTCTATACTCTGTGAGACATGTACCTTTGAAGCTTCAAATAAATAACCAGAAGACAACGCTGCCTGCTTTCACTAGTTTATTATTGATTACTCTCATTGTAAATCTTTACAGTATTGACACGTTTAAAATATCCACAACACCTGACATCAAAGACATCAAAGGCTAATTATATTAGACAACAAAGGGCTGTGAGGGGACGGGGGCGAGACAGTCTCACGCTCAACTTCAAAGAGACTGCCTTAATCAACACCTAGATTAACATCAGAGGCTTATAACACGCCGGTGTGAAATCACACCGGCCTGTTATAACACCTCAACCCTCACATCAAAGGATTAGACAACAAAGGCGCTACACAGGGGGGCATTTCACACCTACGTGTGATGACACCTCACCCCTCACATCAAAGGATCTCACACCTAGGTGTGATATCACACCTAGGTGTGACATCCAACTCGAACAAAGGGAGGCGGGACTTAGCTCATTAGCATAAGTAGGAGAGGTGTGACCTGTCACACCACCTGTAACTTGTCATGCATACTAATGTGATGGAAGCGGGATCATTATTACTACTGTCTCTCTTTACCTTTGGCCTAATTGTAAAACAAATTAGTGGGAAAAATGTGGAACACTAATCCATCATCATGTGAAATGTTGAGTTAATTTAAATAATGACTTATGGGTTGAGGTCAAATTAACATTAACAACAGAACTAAAGTCTGCATCTTGACCAGGTGAGGACACTACCTACTGACTCAGCAATCACTGTAAGTTATATTCTTGTTTAAATAGACTTCTCTGTTTCATTTATTCTACTCTGTATAATTGTTCTGTAGTTATTGTAGCTAAAACGGCGCTTTTGAGAGATTTCAATCTCAGATCTGCTCAGCCGAACCTGTTACACAGGTCTCAGTGGGTCACCCGCCTCAACCCTGCATTACAATAGGCAAAAACACTCTGCTGATTGTGTGAAGTGCAAACAGCGTGATTTAGTAATCCCTCAGCTAAAAATCACTCAAATAACGCATTTAAAATCTGAATAACTCGGTCTGCATCTTGACCGGGTGAGGAACCTACCTACTGACTCAGCAATCACTGTAAGTTATATTCTTGTTTAAATAGACTTCTCTGTTTCATTTAGTCCACTCTGTATAATTGTTCTGTAGTTATAGTAGCTAAAACGGCACTTTTGAGAGATTTTAAATCTCAGATCTGCTCAGCCGAACCTGTTACACAGGTCTCAGTGGGTCACGCGCCTCAACCCTGTATTACAATAGGCAGGAACACTCTGCTGTCGCCCATCAGCTGAAAAGAGTTAACTAATTAGAGGGGCGTGGCCCCACAGCTGTGAGAACTCAGCAATCAGGTGTCCATCTTAGGTAGCTCTTTCCTGGAGCATCAGCTTCAGCGTCAGACAGACGAAGACTGACAAAGACATCGGAGTCCTGCGGGAGTCACACGGGAGGCAAAGAGGAAGCAAATCCTACTTTGAATGAGCTAAGTATTGCTGGTGTTTTATTTGATTTCATTTGGTGTTTTAGCCCCTCATGCTATAATTATGTGTATTTTCTCCATTCCTGTTCATGGGTCTGCTCGCAATTATCACTGGCCCCGTGTATCTCCTAATCGATATAACCGGCCTGCTCTTGTATATCCCACATGCTCCACTGAGATCCAACATCTAGTTTCAGGGGGCCTGTGGAACTGCCAGTCAGCTGTTCCTAAGGCTGACTTCATCTCTGGCTACGCTTCCCTGCAGTCTCTGGATTTCCTTGCTCTCACGGAGACCCGGATTACTCCATCCAATACATCCACACCAGCAGCTCTCTCCACAGCATATTCCTTCACCCACAAACCCAGACCCTCTGGCAGAGGAGGTGGCACTGGTCTCCTGCTCTCTCCCAACTGGAGCTTTTCCCTCTTCAAGCTACCTAACTTCACTCCTTCCACCTTTGAATTCCATGCCCTCACAGTAACCCATCCTATACAATTAACCATTGTTGTTCTCTACCGTCCACCAGGCGCCTTGGGGGACTTCTTGGAGGAATTAGATAATCTCCTCTCACACATCCCTGAA
Organism: Notothenia rossii; assembly: GCF_949606895.1. Classification (NCBI taxonomy): domain Eukaryota; kingdom Metazoa; phylum Chordata; class Actinopteri; order Perciformes; family Nototheniidae; genus Notothenia; species Notothenia rossii. The sequence goes on from NC_136903.1 coordinate 32,132,627, forward strand.
ACTGGCCCTCCCACTGTACTTCTCGGAGACTTCAACCTCCAGACAGGGAAGATAGACGAACTAACATCTCTGTTAACCACCTTTGCTTTCTCACTGTCTCCATCCCCACCAACTCATAACGCTGGCAATGTCCTTCATCTCATATTCTCAAGGAACTGCACTACTTCTAACCTCTCTGTAAACCCGCTCCACACATCCGATCACTTCATTTCATTCTCTATACCCCTTTCCAAACATAACCAACTAATCTCTTCTCATCCGGCACCTGTCCGCCGTAACCTCCGTTCCCTCTCCCGCTCTACCTTTGCCTCATCGGTGCTCTCCGCCCTCCCTTCCTCTGATTCGTTCCAACTCCTGCCTCCAAACTCTGCTGCAGAAACTCTCCTCTCTACTCTCTCATCCTCTCTGGACTCTCTCTGTCCTCTCACATCTCGGCAGGCTCGTCAGTCCCCTCCTGCTCCCTGGCTAAATGACGCACTGCGTGCTAATAGAACCATCCTTAGGGAAGCAGAGCGGAAACGGTGGAAATCCACACACCATGACGACCTCCTAACCTATCAGGCTCTCCTCTTTCTCCGCTTCGATCTCTCAGGCAAAAAGCACTTTCTTTCAAGATAAGATCCAATCTTCCTATTCCAATCCCAAAAACTATTTTCCATCTTCTCCACCCTCTTGGACCCCCCCAAAGCCCCTTACCCCTCCACCCTTCTGTCAAGCGACTTTGTTAACCACTTTGAAAAAAGGTTGATGATATTTGCTCTTCTTTTTCTGACTCACCTTTACTCACCGCTGGGTCACCAGACCCTCCCTTCACGCACACACTGACCTCCTTTTCCCCTCTCTCTCCAAGTGAGGTTCTTACCCTCATTACCTCTGCCCGTCCTTCCACCTGTCCTCTGGACCCTATCCCCTCAAACCTCCTTCAGACTATCGCTCCTGATATTCTACCGTTTCTCACCCATTTCATCAACACTTCTCTAACTTCTGGTCACTTTCCAAACAGTCTCAAGGAGGCAAGAGTAAACCCTCTCCTAAAGAAACCCACTCTCAACCCGTCTGATGTTATAAACTACAGGCCTGTCTCTCTCCTCCCGTTCCTGTCTAAAACACTTGAACGCGCTGTCTTTAAACAACTCTTCTGTTATCTCCATCAGAACGACCTTCTGGATCCGCACCAGTCTGGTTTCAAGGCAGGTCACTCAACAGAAACTGCTCTCCTTGCTGTCTCTGAGGAACTGCACACTGCTAAAGCAGCATCCCTCTCCTCTGTCATCATCCTTCTGGACCTGTCTGCTGCATTCGACACAGTGAACCATCAGATCCTCCTTCGCACTCTCCAAAAACTAGGAGTTTCAGGCACTGCACTTTCCCTCCTCACCTCATACCTCAAAGACCGCACCTACAGGGTAACTTGGAGAGGGTCAGAGTCCGACCCTTGTCAATTAACCACAGTGGTCCCTCAGGGCTCTGTTCTTGGTCCCCTCCTCTTCTCCTTGTACACAAACTCGCTCAGATCTGTCATTAACCCGCATGGTTTTTCATGCCACTGCTACGCTGACGAAACCCAATTAATTCTGTCCTTTCCCCGCTCAGAGACCCAGGTCGTCGCACGCATCTCTGCTTGTCTAGCTGACATCTCTCAGTGGATGTCTGCTCATCACCTCAAGCTCAACCTTGACAAGACTGAACTGCTTTTCCTTCCGGGAAAAGATTGTCCCACTCTTGACCTAACAATCAACATCGGCACCTCTGTTGTTTCCCCGACTCAGACTGCAAGGAATCTGGGTTTGATCCTAGATAACAAACTGTCCTTCACTGCAAACATTGCTGCTACAACCCGATGCTGCAGATACACTCTTTACAACATCAGGAGGATACGTCCCCAGCTGATCCAGAAAACAGCGCAGGTTCTGGTCCAGACTCTTGTCATCTCACGCCTAGACTACTGCAACTCCCTCCTGGCTGGTCTACCTGCATGTGCCATCCGACCTCTGCAGCTCATCCAGAATGCAGCTGCTCATCTGGTCTTCAACCTTCCTAAATTCTCCCACACCACACCTCTCCTCCGCTCCCTTCACTGGCTTCCAGTAACTGCTAGAATCCACTTCAAGACAATGGTACTTGCGTACCATGCTGCAAATGGATCTGGCCCTTCCTACATCCAGGACATGGTTAAACCGTACACCCCAGCACGTGCACTCCGCTCTGCATCAGCCAAACAGCTCGCTGCACCCGCACTGCGAGGGGGTCCCAAGTTCCCATCAGCAAAAACAAGTGGGTTTGCTAACCTGGCTTGAAAATGGTGGAATGAGCTCCCCATTGAAATCAGGACAGCAGATAGCTTGCACATCCTCCGGCGCAGACCGAAAACTCTCTTTCGACTCCACTTCGAGCGATAGAATTACTAACGAAGCACTTATATACTAATAAAGGACTGGCTTATCTAAAGCCAGTTGAGTAGCACTTGAAATGTTTGGCTCTATGAAACCTGATGTACTTATATGATTCTGTTTTCTTCAAGGTTGTATCTTCCTGGCCGAATGTACTTATTGTAAGTCACTTTGGATAAAAGCGTCAGCTAAATGCAATGTAATGTAATGTAAAAGTCATTCAAAATTGGACTTGCACAGAAGATCAGAATCTAATCAATACAATGTGCGTTGGTGTGTGTGTGTGTGAACAGCTTGCCTGCCCAAGGTTTAAAACATTCGGGACAGCAGTGAGAATGTTTATGAGAAACAATTCGTAGCTTAGACTGAACTCGAAGGAAACTAGACTGGAATGTTTTTGAAGAAATCAAAACACTTGTACATTAATTAAAGACATATGACATTTAGCTTGAGCTGAGTTAATACTCTCTTTATGGTATTTAAATTGGGCCAAGTAGAACCCCTTCATGGACTTGGCTTGCAACACAAAGTGATACTGATCTCTGTCTGTTAGGATCTGGAAGTCTCATGATTTATTGTGTGGGCCTGTGAAGGAGAGGCCGTTGGAAAACAACATCTGTCGTCGAACTGCAATTACTGATCTTAAAGAGATTGCAACATTATACTTCTTAAAAATTGCTCTATTCATTTAACACATTTATTATCAGGGATGCAAACTTGTCACCTTTCTCATACCTGATGAGTTTGCATCCATGTATTATGCATACAATAAAAACCTCAACAAATATATTGATCCTGGCTTTACCAGCGACCTTTACTCTATTGTCCATAAGCTCAGTTTCAGAAAACCTGTCAGTAGTTTAACAACTATTAGAATTGTAGTAATATCTATAGACCAATTGGTTGATACTAGAAATAATTTGAAACAGTTTAATAAAGAATGTTAAACTATATTTAAAACTGTAATTGAACTTATATTAATTATCTGAATCCAGTCGCCAGTTGGAATAGATAATCAACAACGTTTCCATTTTGCAGCAACAGCGCAAAAGGTTTCATTAATAATTAGTATTATGTCTGAGTCTAGTTCTGTCTTATCTGCTTTATTTCGGAATGTGTTCAATACATTAGATATCTTAACGTACCAGCAATACAATTTAAAATGTATTGTTAAAGCAATATCATCTTATTTTCTTCTTACACCTACAGCACACACCCTGAACAGTGTGCTTCTTGTTTACATTTCCCCTGCACACTCAGATGCAGGACATAAAAACACTCTTTTGCTATTTATTTTAATTTTGCAGCACATTTTTACAATAATATATAATTTTGGTTTACATCTTTACATTATTTATTTTTCTCAAGTCATTTACTTTTGGTGAGATAACTAAAGTTTAGTTCATTTTACCCTGGCTATGGACTGATTCATTAATAGTTGTTACAAAACATACAGAAGACGGCGGGAAGGCAAACCAATATAGACCCCCCATACAAACAATTTAGACAAACAAACATGAACTTGCAATAAACACCAGCGCGACAGCAAAGTTCATCCAGCTCAATTTAGTCTGCATTAAGAGGTTTCAGAGGGGCTAGGGAATGCTCCGGTTTTTGGACAAAATTAACATGGGATCACTCCGGTCAATGTACGTACTTCATCTCACTGGAATATTAATGGCCAGATTGAATACAACATCGACCCAATTTCTCCGGTCAATGACAGGAGAGTTTTGAAAGTGACAAAACACTGTTCCACACATTTAAAAACACTTAATCAATGTTTACCCAGGATCCATGCACCTTCCCTGGCTTGTAAAATGTGGTGATGCGCCCTGGAGGTATCCTACTATTTAAAACATGTATACACTCATGTACACCATTCATAGGGTTCCCTAACACAATGCACACAGTCTGGAGCTCACTGGGGTCCTGCATTATGCTTTAATCAGGCTTGTCCATGAGTTTGTTAACGAAACGGACGGACCCAGCGTTTTCCCCCTAAAAGTGAATTTTTAATGGTGGCCTTTGCGTTCAAATGATGGATGTTATCATTCACATGGCCCCCTGACACAATGCACATAGCCTGGAGCAGCGACTCGGCCGTTTTCACCCGCTTGTCCATTTGCCTATCAGTTTGTTGACGAAACGGACAGAGCCAGCGTTTTCCCCCTAAAAGTGATGTTTAACCGTGGCCTTTGCGTTCAAATGATGGATGTTATCATTCACATGGCCCCCTAACACAATGCACACAGCCTGGAGCAGCGACTCAGCCGTTTTCACCCGCTTGTCCATTTGCCTATCAGTTTGTTAACGAAACGGACGCATTTCCGTCCATTTGCCTATCAGTTTGTCAATGAAACGGACAGAGCCAGCGTTTTCCCCCTAAAAGTGATTTTTAATGGTGGCCTTTGCGTTCAAATGATGGATGTTATCATTCACATGGCCCCCTAACACAATGCACACAGCCTGGAGCAGCGACTCGGCCGTTTTCACCCGCTTGTCCATTTGCCTATTAGTTTGTTAACGAAACGGACGCATTTCCGTCCATTTGCCTATCAGTTTGTTAACGAAATGGACAGAGCCAGCGTTTTCCCCCTAAAAGTGATGTTTAATCGTGGCCTTTGCGTTTAAATGATGAGTGCTATCACTCACATGGTCCCTTAACACAATGCACATAGTCTGGAGCTCACTGGGGTCCTGCATATGCTTTAATCAGGCGTTTTAACACTTTTTCCCACGAAAATGATTTTTAATCATTTTCTCGGGGCTATATAAATAAAATTCCGGGTAATGCGGAGCACTATTGTACCTTTTACTATTTTAATGTATTTGCATTATATATCTTTGGGCTATAAAAGTGACATATTTTGATGACTTTGTCAGTTTATGGAGCTTATCCCACAAATCCTGGAGGTTCCAGGCTGAATTTGGGAGCTCATAGGCGGCCTGCCATAGGCCCTCACCCGTGGAAAGAAAACAAAATGAAAGAAAACGGTCAATTATATCTTAAAATAATCAAAAATGAAGTTTTAAAAAATTATCGAAAAAATGACTGAGTGCCAACGGAGAAGGGGCTCCGAGATGCTCAACCCTTCGGCGCTTCGGGTCAAAGCCCCGAACACTTTTCCACCCCCCGTTGCAATTTACAACGGAGAGGGGAATCCAAGCTTCCCCTACTCCGTCAGAAAAATCCGTTCATGTTTTTCAAGCTACTGTTTGCACAAAATCGGAAACCCGGTTTTTGAGAGGACTCAGAAAAAAAACGGCTGTGTAACTTCATGGAGGAATTAATCCGCTGTATGTGCACTCTGGCTCGGATACATTTTGTTGCCCAGAGACCCCCCAGCATGGTTCTTCCCAAACTGGTGTCTGGAGGAATGCAGGCGTTGTCAAGGAATTATGAGACACAATTTTCAGATACATTTCAACACTTTTAGCCATTTTGTACGGTTCTCCAAAAAGTAAGGTGTTACTTTGAGACAGTGGAGGAATGCAAGGCGAGTTTTCAGGAAACTGTAGCCGCATTATGAGCAGCCTTTTCGGACACATTATTTTTGTACATACACCCCAACTGCATTCTGCCTTGCATACCACTTGTGGAGCAACCACACTCTGTCATGGTTGCAAAACTTTGAGTTTGGGAAACTGGTCTCTGGAGGAATGCAGGCGTTGTCAAGGAATTATGAGACACAATTTTCGGATACATTTCAACACTTTTAGCCGTTTTGTACGGTTCTCCAAAAAGTAAAGTGTTACTTTGTGACAGTGGAGGAATGCAAGGCGAGTTTTCAGGAAACTGTAGCCGCATTATGAGCAGCATTTTCGGACACAATATTTTTGTACATACACCCCAACTGCATTCTGGCTTGCATACCACTTGTGGAGCAACCAAATTCTGTCATGGTTGCAAACTTTGAGTTTCCCGGACACATGTGTTGCCTCGGAGACCCCCCAGCATGGTTCTTAACAAACTTTAAGTTTTTTAAATGACCTCTGGAGGAATGCAAGGGGAGTTTGATGGGACTCTACCTGCCTTATGAGGCACTATTTTGGGATACATTTGAACACTTTTAGCCCTTTTTTATGGTTCTCCAAAAAGTTGAATTAGACTTTTTCTGAGTCTGGAGGAATGCAAGGGGAGTTGGCAGGGGACTCTACACGCATTATGAGGCACTATTTTGGGATGCATTTTTTCATTTTCACCCATTTTCTATGGTTCTCCAAAAAGTTGACTTAGACTTTTACTGAGTCTGGAGGAATGCAAGGGGAGTTGGCAGGGGACTCTACCCGCATTATGAGGCACTATTTTGGGATACATTTTTTCATTTTCACCCCTTTTTTATGGATGTCACAGATCGAATGGCAAACGCGACCTGCCATCGGAGGGCCTCTGCCGGCCCGGCCTCGTGCCGGTGCTCTGGCGGTCGGTTCCTCCGAACTGCGGGTTTGACTCTGATGGCCGGGAGGGACGAAGGAACCGTCGGGGGGGTCTGCTGGAGGCTCCTGCTGGAGTCCTGCGTTTCACCGGGACCTGGCTCGAAAAACTCGAAACCCTGACTCCAGTGCGGTGTGGCGGCCGTGCGCCTCCGGGTACCTGACTCCCCTGCCTCCTCCGTGTGCTGCGTGGGCTGCGTGGGGGTAACCCTGCGTGTCCGTTACCCTGTGTGTTTCTTACCTCCCGGGCCGACCGATATGAAGCGTTTCCAAGATGAACCGTCTGACTCAGGGGTCCCACCACGGGTTCCGTAGCGGGGTGGAAGTTCCACCTCCCCACTTTGCCGCGGAGTGCAAGACAAACACCTGTTTCTCTAATCCTCCACTGTTGCATAGCGGCCTTAGTCGGCTGCGGCATTCAGCAATTGGCCTTGCTCCGGGCACAGGACCCTACTTCCTCACAGGCTACCTGTTTGATCCTGCGTAACAACCACATATATGCTTGTCTGCAAAGAGGGACATGCCTGGTCCCGCCCGGGTGTTCTTCTACGGCTAGTGTCCAGCCAGCTGCGGTATCAGCAAATCGGACCCGCCATCGGAGGGCCTCCTCCCCGGGTCCAGGTTCCGGTGCTTGGCGGTCAGTTCCTCCAAACTGCGGGTTCGACTGTGCTCCTGGAGCGGACAAAGATATGTGTATTTGCCTGAAGGATGGAAATAAACAAAGAATGATATTTTACAGGACATGACGGATATGTGTTTTTTCCAGGCTTTTTGGAAATAAACCAAATGTGATTTTGCATGGCATTATGTAGCTCATTTACCCATGTGATGTTGTGCAGTACATTACTGAGCTCATTTAACGATATGGTGTACCAGGAGAAGTGGGATGCTGCCATGTCCCAACTGGTCTCCGGAGGAATATAAGGAGAGTTGACAGGGGACTCTGCCCAGTGCTTATGAACCGAATGAGGGGTGTGTTAGAGGGGAAGGCTCTGGCTGTTTCTGCAGCCTCTGCTTCTACCTTCTCTCCCCACCCTGATACCAGCGCGTGCCTGCTGTAAAAGGCAGGTGCACGGGCTCTCACTGCCACTAACTCTGAGCCTGGCTCCCGAGCAGCACGTTCTCCCCGGCAGTCCGCCAGCAGATGAAAAACACCCACCTCTCTGCCTCTTCCGAGGGACGAGGGAACCGCGCGGGGGGGTCTGCTGGAGGCTCCTGCCGGGTGCTCCGTACTGCGTTTCACCGGGACCTGGCTCGAAAAACTCGGAACCCTGACTCCAGAGCGGTGTGGCGGCCTAGCCCTGAGATTGACCCTCGCCCTGACCGTCCACTGTGCGCCTCCGGGTACCTGACTCCCCTGCCTCCTCCGGGGGCAGGTGCGAGGGGTTCAATGCCTCCTCCCCCCGCTGCGGCGAAGGCCGGAGCGGGATGGAGCGCCCGGAGGTACTGTTATCCCCACGTTTTCGTACCCAAAACTGTCTTGTGAGCTCGTGGCAGAACCATGAAACAAAAAACAATCAATGTATCGGGCCCATCACCAGCCCCGCGTTGGTGCGGAGGTGGGACCATTTTAACCAGGTGGTAACCCAAGTCCTCCCCTTGGTCCGTGTTCCCTGCATTGAAGCATCGAACCCATGATTGCAATCACCAGTTAGCTAACGCATATATACGGAGAAACAGAAAACCATTTAAATATAATTCATTGTGTGTGTTTTAGGAAGGATGTTGTCCGAATGCCCGGTGTGCAGACTCTGCTATCTGGCTTTGAATAAGCACCTTAAGCACAAAGATGCAGTGCGGAACCTGGAGGAAAGAGGCATCATTCTTAAAATGGCCAGTGGCAGAATAAATGTTCGGACCAAACCCTGTCCCATCACAGGGTGTTCGTATGCTGGGAAGAGACTACACCGTCATGTAACTCGTGACCACCCTGAGTTCTCCCGAGATGAGGCACATCAGGTCATGGCAAGGCTGAAGCATAGTGTGGCCATGCAGTTGCTCCATGACCTTCGAGAGACTAATCCCATCATTGGAATAGCTACATCATTGGATATAGACAATGAGGAGGAATACCCGGTGCACCCTCCACCCTTCTCCCCACATACCGAGTGTGACGAAGAGGACTGCAGGCAGGTGAGGCTGGAAAATGTGGCATTGAGGGCTCAGAAGGATGCCCTCATTGATGAGGTGAAGACCCTGCGCTCCAGGCTGAAACAGGGTCTAAAACCCAGGAAGCAGAGTGCCACTGCTGCTCTGCTTGAGGAAGACGAAGAATGTATACGATTTAAGGGCCTAGCAATCTCAAGTACCGCCGGCATGAACACAATAGCCTCCGGCAGCAATACCCCTCTAAAGATCCTGGTGAAGACTTTGATGCGGTCCCCAGAAGCCTCCGGTAGTGAGACCCCGGTGAAGACTGTCATGCGGTCCGTAGAAGCCTCCGGTAGTGAGACCCCTCTCAAGTCTGTGATGCGGTCCCCAGAAGCCTCCGGAAGCAAGACCCCGGTGAAGACTGTCATGCGGTCCGTAGAAGCCTCCGGTAGTGAGACCCCTCTCAAGTCTGTGATGCGGTTCCCAGAAGCCTCCGGTATTGAGACCCCGGTGAAGACTCTCATGCGGTCCGTAGAAGCCTCCGGTAGTGAGACCCCTCTCAAGTCTGTGATGCGGTCCCCAGAAGCCTCCGGAAGCAAGACCCCGGTGAAGACTGTCATGCGATCCGTAGAAGCCTCCGGTAGTGAGACCCCTCTCAAGTCTGTGATGCGGTCCCCAGAAGCCTCCGGTAGTGAAACCCAGGTGAAGACTGTCATGCGGTCCATAGAAGACTCTGCGAGTGAGACCCCTCTCAAGTCTGTGATGTGTTCCCCAGAAGCCTCCGGAAGCAAGACCCCGGTGAAGACTGTCATGCGGTCCGTAGAAGCCTCCGGTAGTGAGACCCCTCTCAAGTCTGTGATGCGGTCCCCAGAAGCCTCCGGTAGTGAGACCCCGGTGAAGACTGTCATAAGGTCCGCAGAAGCCTCCGGTAGTGAGACCCCTGTATGCCAGAAGACCCGTGCGTCTGTCTCCAATAAGCTGAAAGCTAATCTGGCTAAGGATTGGCCCTCTCCCCGAAATCACTGGTCCACTGGGAAGGGACGGGGAATACCATGCGTGAAATCACGTTGCCTAAAAGCATGGAGACGTACATTCAGACATACAGAGGTCATTGTGAGGGTGTCGCACCGACAGTAAAACGGAAAGAGAATTGTATGTCCAATGTCAGCCAGATAAAGAACTTCATAGTATTCATGGCCCATGTTGTTGACCGGCTGTCAGACTGGCTGTTTCTAAAAGACACAAAGAGGGTCCGTGGCTGGAGCGAGTATATTTCAAAGTCGGGCCGGACAGTCACAACATCGCTGTTGTTCCTGAAGACTGTGAACCATTTCCTGAGGTACTTGTCTGCGTCAAAACTCCGGGGGTGCAGGCTCACCCAGTCTGATATGACCCACATCATCAGAGAGGTGAAAGCCAACATGAACGATTTGAAAAAGTCTGTCACTGTCCACCAGTTTAAGGTGAAGAGGAACAAGCTGGATCGTCTGCCGAGCCAGGCGGAGCTTCTCGCCGCCATGGCGGCCGCTGAGAAGCGCATCCCTGATCTCCTTGACCTGATGGCTAGCAATCCAACCTCAATCACCCAGTACCTGCTATATGGCTATCTAACCCTCCATTGGAGCCTCCTGTATGGCCACCGTCCGGGTGTGTACGCAAACATGACCAACACGGAGGTCTTTGAGGTGGACAGAAGGGGCACTGCTGAGGGCTACATCATCCACGTGCAGGATCACAAGACTGCCAAGACATTTGGCGAAGCACAGCTGGTGCTTACAATAAAGGAGTTTAGCTGGGTCATGCGGTGGATGGGGATAAAAGAGGGCTTGTCGGGTCCTCAGAGTGAATTATTCCTTTTCACAACGGGGAAGCACGCTTCCAAGAACCTGAACGCTCACTTGAAGAGGGCTTGGGCTGATGCTGGGCTAGAAACAGCCGTCACCTTCACCATCTTGCGCACTGCCCTGGCTGACAATATCAAGCATCACCAAGATCCAGAAAGCAGGTCGATTCTCGCTAGGTTTATGTGTCACGACGTCAGCACTGCAGACCGGTTCTACGCGAATACGCATGGAATAAAGGAGGGATTGAAGATCCCCTCCATGTTCAGGGCGGCGCCAGCTGCAGCAGCATCATCAGAAGGAGGTCTACCACCGTCAGCTACCTCCGAAGAGGACTCAGGGGCGGAGAGCAGCGATACCTCTTCTTCAGGGCCGGTTGATACTCCTGATGAGGGGACAGGGGCCGTGGACTCAACCTTTTTTCCCCGGTGCACCGTACAAGTTAGACGACTAATATGGCCCCCAGGCCCCTGCTAATCATGTTGTTATTATGTTTATTATGTATATTTTGTATACTGTTTTTGTAAAAGTCGTGTGATAATTAAATAAATAATAAAACATTAGTATAACCTTGAAGGTTCCCAGGGGCAAATACAGTGCCAGTTATCAGACTATTTAAACAATGTTTACCCATGATTAAGACACCTTCCATGGCTTGTAAAATGCGTTGATGCGCCCTGGACGTATCAGACTATTTAAAACAACTTTTCCCTGCCTTTCAAACACGTATCCCTGGGTGTTTTAGCCTGTAATCTTGCAGGATATCATTTAACATTGACCCTCTCCTGAAAATGAACATATTCTGTGCATTTCCGGGAGAGGTTACATGTTAAATTATATCGTGCAAAATGACAGGCTAAAACGCTCTTCCATACGTTTAAAAACACTTTTCCGACTATTTTAAACAACTTTCCCCCGCCTTTCAAACACTTGTTCCTGGGTTATAGCCTGTCATTTTGCACGATATCATTTAACATGGAATCTCTCCTGGAAATTGACATATTCTGTGCATTTCCAGGAGATGTTCAATGTTAAATGATATCGTGCAAAATGACAGGCTACAACTCTCTTCCAGACGTTTAAAAACACTTTCCCTGACCATTTAAACATTATTTCTGGCTTGTAAAGTGCGGTGATGAGCCCTGGTAGTATCAGACTATTTAAAGGGTTACCAGGAGCATGAGAATATCCTCCAAAGAAGGGGTGGTGGTGTCGTGAAGAAGGCCGAATATGGATGCCGATGTGCGGACGGTAAAGCACCGCAAAATCCACCCCCTTTAGGGTTACCAGGGGCATGAGGTTCTGTAGGGTGTGATCATCTGGGTTTAGTCCGTGGGGGAGTGCTTAAGTCCGGGGGCCCGGGGACTCATGGTGCGCGAGGTTATGGAAGTGCCACTGTTGCCGGAGGTCCTTAGTCCGTCCTTTGGGGCTCTGTGAGGGGCTATAGAGAGGTGGTTTTCCCGGTCTCTCTCCTGGAGGTATCAAATAACCTGAGCTCCATGTGAGGGAGAGAGGCTGGAGGTCATTAGGCCGTCCTTTGGGGCTCTGTGAGGTGCTAAAGAGAGGTGCTTTTCCCCGTCCCTCTCCTGGAGGTGTGAAAAAACCTGTTTGCCCGTATTAGGAAGCCGAGCTGGAGGTCATTAGGCCGTCCTTTGGGGCTCTGTGAGGTGCCAAAGAGAGGTGCTTTTCCCGGTCCCTCTCGTAGAGGTGTCAAAAAACCTGTTTGCCCGTATTAGGAAGCCGAGCTGGAGGTCATTAGGCCGTCCTTTGGGGCTCTGTGAGGTGCCAAAGAGAGGTGCTTTTCCCGGTCCCTCTCCTAGAGGTGTGAAAAAACCTGTTTGCCCGTATTAGGAAGCCGAGCTGGAGGTCATTAGGCCGTCCTTTGGGGCACTGTGAGGTGCCAAAGAGAGGTGCTTTTCCCGGTCCCTCTCCTGGAGGTGTGAAAAAACCTGTTTGCCCGTATTAGGAAGCCGAGCTGGAGCTACTTCGGGGGTCTGTGAGCAGCCACAGAGAGGTGCTTTTCCCGGTCTATTTCATGGAAGTCTGACATGAGCAGAGTGTGCATGCTTTGAAACTAATACACCCACGCTTAGCATGCTATTTTAGGGTATAAATCTTATCTTATCACCATGGATGTACCTGTATTTAAATAAAGCTTACAGCACCGGGTATTCCCAGGCTGGTCTCCCATCCAAGTACTGACCCGGCCCGACCCTGCATTACTATGGGTCTCTGACACAATCAGACTTTTAACACACTGTTAGCAGGCTTTAATCAGATTTGTAGCACTCTTTTCCCCGCAGAAACTAGTTAAAATCACCGTGGTCACCATGGTGGGGATTTAGGAATGTACCTGTATGTGGTGCGGAGCTTCCCTGCACTTTAAATCCATTGATTTGCCCTGTTTTTGTTGTATTTTTTACTGTTAATGCACTGTGCTCCCTGGGATGATGCGCCCTCCTGTTGGGACACATGAGAACTGCACTCAAATCACTTTGTGCTTTTTAAACAGTTTAAAATAGTTTTTTTCCACATTTAAAAACCGCTTTCTGCCCTGGAAATCATTTCTAATCATTATTACCGTTATGGAGGGGATGCATGAACACTTTCCCCGCCTTGCAAACATTTATTCCTGGGTAAAATAATCCATTCGTTCCGCCTGCTTTCCGTCAGCACCTGCGGCTGTCGGATTAAAACAGTTTAATGCACTTTTAACACTCACGTACCCAGGATTCCTGCTCCTGGACCTCTGCATGTGTGTGTGCCTGTGAGCCGGGGCCCTGAGAGCAGCGACTATGACGTTTTTACCTGCTTGTCCATTTGGCTATTCAAATGTTAACGAAACGGACGGATTTCCGCCCATTTGGCTAAAAAAACGTGCGCATCAGCGGCTGTCGGATTAAAACAGTTTAATGCCTCAGCCTACCCACAAATCCGGCTCATTGCCTGGGTAAAAGTGTGATATGAAGCAGCCTGTCCTCTGTTGAATTAAAACCAGTTTAATGCACCTTTAACACTCAGCCTACCCACAAATCCGGCTCATTTCCTGGTTGACACAGTGAGATTGTCAGCGGCTGCTGTTGAATTAAAACAGTTTAATGCACTTGTAACACTCATGTACACCGTTCATATGGTTCCCTAACACAGTGCACACAGTCTGGAGCTCTCACTGGGGTCCTGCACAGGCTCCAGTCCGGCGTTTTAACGAAACGGACGGATTTCCGCCCATTTGGCCATTCAAATGTTAACGAAACGGACGGATTTCCGTCCATTTGGCCATTCAAATGTTAACGAAACGGACGGATTTCCGTCCATTTGGCTATCCGCTCGCTAGCCTGTGAGTCTCTGTCCACATGCCCGCATTATGAGGCACTATTTTCGGATACATTTTCTCATTTTCACCACTTTTCCCTGGGTAAAATTAGGTCTGTCACTTTGGCTAACCGCACCACTGTCGGTCGTCTCCCGAGAGTGGACGTCCATTGCCTGTAAATAGGGCTAACATTAGGTCTGTCACTTTGGCTAACCGCACCACTGTCGGTCGTCTCCCGAGAGTGGACGTCCATTACCTGTAAATAGGGCTAACATTAGGTCTGTCACTTTGGCTAACCGCACCACTGTCGGTCGTCTCCCGAGAGTGGACGTCCATTGCCCGTAAATAGGGGTAGGGAATTACAGATGGGGCACCTTGACTCACGCGTCCACCCTTGTATAGTGCTAAGATTGGTGCCTGAAGACCGTCACAACGATGAAACAGTTTTGTTCTGCACTTGCTTGCCACTACCCACCCGTGATCAATTAGCCTATAATTGTATGTATGCACCCCGGATCGGCACCAGCTCCTCCAGCAAGGTAGAGAACTGTGGCGCATCGGGTGATGCACGCACCTCGCGCTGCCCCGGCCTTGCCAGCAATGTAGAAGACGGTCACAAACAACGAGTGCTTTTAGACCATCTCATTTTTAATTGAGACGGCGGTGGTGTGAGTTAAAGGTATAGACAAAAAACTGTGACTTTCTCCCTCTCAGCTGCACTGCTTCCAGCCACCCAGACACGGGGGGATATTTACACACAAACACACCCGTGGCTGCTGCTGCTGCAGCCGTGCTCACAGAGGCGATTGTTACGGTGTGTGTAGGAAGCAGGACCCAAATGCAGATTAAAGTGACAAAATAACTCCTTTATTTCAAGGCTAAACTCTAAACAAAGACTGAACAGAACACTCACTCAAGTATCACTAGGCCACCAGGGTGGGTGGAGGGGGTCAGGAGGACGGGACTGAGCTGACCGCCCAGGGGCACAGCAGAGGACCAGGAAGGGATCTCGGGCGGACGGCCCGGGGGCAAGGCAGAGTTCAAAAAGGGGGATTCGGGCGGACGGCCTGGGGGCAAGGCAGAGTCTAAGGTGGGGGACTCGGGCGGCCGAGCATGAGGGCGAAGGCAGCGGCAGGGAGAGTCAGGGGGCCGGGACCGATGGCGAAGACCGCAGCTCACAGAGGGCCGGGATCGAGGGCGAAGACTACGACTCTCAGGAGGCCGGGCTCGAGGGCGGAGATTGCGGCTCACAGAGGGCTGGGATCGAGGGCGAAGACAGGCAGGAGAGTAGTCGGCGGGACCTCCAACGGGACAGGACACGGAGCCGGCACGACCCCCAGCGGAACCTCCATCGGCACAGGACATAGGGTTGGCAGGACCCCCGGCAGAAGAGTACTCGGCGGGACCCCCAACGGGACAGGACATAGAGTTGGCAGGACCCCCGGCAGGAGAGTAGTCGGCGGGTCCCCCAACGGGACAGAACATGGGATTGGCAGGACCCCCGGCAGGAGAGTAGTCGGCGGGACCTCCAACGGGACAGGACACGGAGCCGGCAGGACCCCCAGCGGAACTTCCATCGGCACAGGACATAGGGTTGGCAGGACCCCCGGTAGAAGAGTAGTCGGCGGGACCTCCAACGGAACAGGACATAGGTCTGGCAGGACCCCCGGCAGGAGAGTAGTCGGTGTGACCTCCAACGGGACTGGACACAGGGTTGGCAGGACCCCCGGCAGAAGAGTAGTCGGTGTGACCTCCAACGGCACAGGACATAGGGTTGGCAGGACCCCCAGCGGAACCTCCAACGGCACAGGACATGGGACTTGAGTGGAGACTCGAGAGTAAACTTGAGAGATGACTTGAGAGGGATCTTGAGAGGGAACTTGAACGGAGACTTGAGAGGGGACTTGAGAAGGGACTCGAGAGGAGACTCGAGAGAGGGCTTGAGAGGGACCTCGAGAGGTGACTTGAGAGGGATCTCGAGAGGGAACTTGTGTCGGCCGGTACGCCGACAGGACACGGGGAGCTGGCGTCGGACGGACAGCCAACAGGAGACGAGGTGCTGGAGTCGGCCGGTACGCCGACAGGACACGGGGAGCTGGCGTCGGCCGGACACGAGGGGCTGGAGTCGAAACCATGGCTGCTGGGGCCAGGACTGAGCCTGGAACCATGGCTGCCGGGGCCAGAACTGGGGCCGGAACCATGGGTGCTGGGGCCAGAACTGGGGCCGGAACCATGGGTGCTGGGGCCAGAACTGGGGCTGGAACCATGGCTGCTGGCGCCAGAACTGAGGTCGGAACCATGGCTGCTGGGGCCAGAACTGGGGCTGGAACCATGGCTGCAGGGGCCTGTACTAAAGCCGGAACCTTGGCTGCTGGGGCCAGAACTGGGTTTTGAACCATGGCTGCTGGGGCCAGAACTGGGGTCGGAACCATGGATGCTGGGGCTCGGGCTGTTAGCCTGGCCTTGCGACTCCTTCTCTTAGCAGCCCCCTGAATACTCCGTGGACCTCCATAAGCCAGACGAGTTCCGGAATACGACTCCTGGACAGGAGCAGGAACTGGGGCAGAAGCACGGGTTGACTTCAGACGGAACCCACCGAGGCGTATGGTGCCAGGTTGGGAATTGGGAGACAGGGAGCTAGCATGCCTGGGGCTAGCAGGCCGGGAATCACATGTTGAAAGGAAGTCCAAAATCCAGTCAGGTAAGAACTCAACCAAACATGGTTTCTCTGCTGCCAACCGGTGCGCCTCTACCAGAGCGGCCCTCTTCTGTCGAACACTGAACGCTCCCTTCCACCAATCGAAGCAGCAAGCCAGATAGAAGGTAAAATGCTGTAATTCTACCTCCCATGGATAATCTGTTGGGTCCATTTGTTGGTCGGTTCGTAATGTTACGGTGTGTTTAGGAAGCAGGACCCAAATGCAGATTAAAGTGAAAAAATAACTCCTTTATTTCAAGGCTAAACTCTAAACAAAGACTGAACAGAACACTCACCGAGGAACAAGCCATATCACAAGACGAACCGACCAAGACAGACAGAAAAACCAGAACTTAAATACACACAAGACTAATCATACAAACAAGACACAGCTGAGGAGGGAGGAGAAAACACAGGGACACCAGGTGAACACAATCGGTTAAATTAGACACACCAGGGAAACTAACGACAGGGAGCCACAGACAGATCAAAACAAGACAAAACACAACGCAGACAGAAAACCAAAGATAGATCTAGACAAGACACAACGCAGACAGAAAACCAAAGACAGATCTAGACAAAACAAAACACAACACAGACAGATCGTGACAGCGATGGGGGGCAATATCTCGGGCTGCTTATTTTTAACTGCTGTGTTGGCCGCTGAAACCCCCAGAATTCGGCGATTCGTTCAATACAAATATTTACATTGCTTTCATACAGAAGCTCCACTTTACTGATGTATTTCTTTAAGGTTTCTCCGAACATGAGCTGTGCATGCCTGTATGGTACTTTCGTCCGGAGCAGCATACACAGAGAAAATCAGCCAGGACCAAAGTCCCCAGACACTGATCCCCTGGGTTTATTATCCCCAAATGTTAATTAACCAAAAAACGAAATACAACCGCTCAGTTTCACAGGTAATTTTAGGATACCGTCAATCACAGATTCTGATAAGGTAATGTCCAAATGTAGATTTGAAATTACACTTACCAGTTCTGAAGATGTGTTGGTATCCTGCCGATAACGCCAATTTGTGGAGGAAACTTCTGTGTAGCAATGCAGTGGGAGTCACCGACTCAGGAAGGAGACACAGGATGAGCAGGAGTTCTGATGTCAAACACTGATCTTTAATACAAGCATCGGCTGGAGAAATTCACATCACAAGTCACACAGTCAAAGGTTCTGACTGCACGGGTGGGTTGCCATGTCAAATCTGATGAGCCTCGCATCTTGGTAGACCCTTTAACTAGTTTACAGAGAGTCAACCCACATATTGGGGGAAGGTACGTGAACACCTGAGAACAATGGAGATGTCTTTGACATCCGTGGAGCTTAGAAGCCAGCGTTCTCACAGTCGCAAAACCCCCCCTGTGCCCGCCAGGTCAGGCCATAAAACCTGGTAGTATCAACATACGACTGCATTATCACATTCGTTACGGGAGATAAGAAGCAGGGTTGGTCGTAAATTTCACCAGGCAATAAGGTTAAATATTTAGAAGTAAAGACAGAATTAATCCCTAACAGTGAGTAAATAACAGTTTGTTATTTAGAAAATAATAACAAATTAGAAGCAAAAAAAGATTTTAAAAAATACAGATTTCAGTATTCTGAGGCTCTGAGCCCCATTTCTTTTCCTCACAGACGACAAAAAAAGTCAGACATTATACAATTTAAAATAAAAACAAACCTCCCGGTCCTCCCGATGGCCAGTCCGGGCCTGCCAGGAACACAGCCTCTGTTGCTATATTGAGGAAGATGGTGGCAACTCCTGCTGCTACACCTGCACGGCCAACACAACCACAACCTGCAGTGCCTGAAGTAAGTGGTGCGTATGTTTTTTTTTTTCCAGTGTTAGGAGATGTGGTGAAAACAATTTCTGAACTAATACATATTTTACTGTTCTAGATTGCACCCTGTGCTGGCAAAAGGAAGCGCTGTGAGGTCTGTGGACCCTCAAAGGACTCCAAGACACAGATTACAGGCAGCAACTGCAACAAGTACATCTGTGCTATACACACAAAGAAGTTCTGTACATCATGTGTTTCCTAAACGGACTTGCCCATTGACTCACATGATGTTCTGCAGCATCACTTCATCAATACATTTTTCGGATATACTGTATTTTATGAATAGTGACTGTTAATTGTTTTTATTTGTTTTGTGTCATTTATATGGATGTTTCATCATCTCTATATATTTCACAGCCAAATACTTTTGGATGTTCTTGTGTTTCAATTGCTGTTAAATTGCTTTATTTTCTTCAGGGCTTTGATTATTATATAAAGGATTACAAATATTAAACATTAATGAAAACATGTTTCATTTACATTTGTATTAGAAAAGCAAGAGCAAAATGTAAACCTAGTTTTTATTACAGTGTATGTAACTTAAATTGTTATCAGAAAAAACGATGGACACTTCCATTGTTACATTTGATGAAGCAAAGACTATTTTCAAAATCTAATCATATATTTCATTTATATTGTTGGGGAATGAGTTAAAGACAATATATATAAGGAATTGTGCATGTTGAATTTAGTTCTGTATTTTTTTAAAACCCTGAAATATGTCCTGGGTCAATTTGACCCGAACATTACCAAAGGGTGCGAAATGTTAACATAACACAAGGGTTAACCCTTGTGTGGTGTTCGGGTCAAATTGACCCGATTTCCATTTTCAATGAACAAAAAAAAATATAAGGATATTTTCGATCAACCTGAAACTCAATGGCCGGGGCTTATTTATTGTGAAGGTTATGTGGAATTGTTTTTATTTTTT
This sequence comes from Notothenia rossii, assembly GCF_949606895.1. Classification (NCBI taxonomy): domain Eukaryota; kingdom Metazoa; phylum Chordata; class Actinopteri; order Perciformes; family Nototheniidae; genus Notothenia; species Notothenia rossii. The sequence goes on from NC_136903.1 coordinate 32,152,178, forward strand.
TCCACTTGTGAAAAAATGCCCACCTGCATTTATGTCCTTCATAAGAGGTTCGGGTCAATCTGACCCGGATACAATACCAGGACAGACAGAGAAAAACACACAGAAACAGAAACACACACACACACACACACACACACACACACACACACACACACACACACACACACACACACACACACACACACACACACACACACACACACACACACACACACACACACACACACACACACACACACACACACACACACACACACACACACACACGTAAGCATAGAGAAACTGTCTGATCCCGTTTTCCCTTGATCTTTACCCTTTCTAGTGTGTACACAAAACTATCCTAGAACATTATAAACATTTTAGATCTTCCAGAAATGTATAAACATTTTACATTTTCTCGCACTGTCCCCCTCGCACCTGCACGCCGGAGGAGGGACTAGACAAGGGCTGCATCTCAGGCCGATTAAATGGAATCCTTGCGTCCCTCACTTGCGTCGTTTCCCTGCGTTCAGTCCCTCCCACCAGGGAAACATTGAGAGAGACGCAAGGAAACCACGAGGAGCAGGGGAATTAGTTTTAAGAGCAATAGAGAACCGCAGTGACGCTTCATAAAACCCGGAAGTAAAGTTCTTCCGGTTCCTTCGTCAAAAACCAATGCAATTTCTCCATAGGATTTTGGAAAATAGCTCGAAATAAGGTCTGTGGTTGACACACATTTAAGAGAGGGATCAAGTTTTGTTCAGCCGGATAATCTCCACATGTCAACCCTACTTTTATAATTTTTGAATAATAAAACTAGTCGCCAGAAGCAAAATGCTAACGTTATGCTATAGACCAGGGGTGGGGAACCTCCGGCCCGCGAGACCAATTGGTGCGGCCCTCGAGGTAATTTATAAACAAACGCAAAAAAGAAAAAAATTAAAGAAATCAAGACCCCCAAAAAATTAAACAAGCGAGTGCCTGTTTTTCCTGGCCAAGGTCAGGGTCCTTGAACACAACACGAGCCTAACGTATATATCTCGTCTTACAGGGGTGCAGTTCTGCCGGAGAGCACCAGAACGTCGCTCCGGAACTTTCACAAATTGCAGTACCCATAAGCACATGCCGCAGTTTTTGCGTGGCTGTGTCTTTAGTTGTAAGCCCAGTGGCGATCTGTTCATCTGTCATACTGATCATACAGTCAATAACTTTGTTGTTATTAGCATCTGGTTAGCTAGCTATGCTAACGAATATAACAAGCTTTTTCTACAACCAATGAGGTAAAGGCACATCTTTATATGATCATTATAGTTATACAAAAATAAGAGAATAAAGTAAACAGGTATAACATACTATATGACAGTAAAAAAAAAAGTTGTTATTAATAAACAAGAATACAGTTTGAAAGGAGAGTGATTTGTAAAATATCTGTAAAGAAAAAGAAATCTGCTTACAGTTCTGTTTCATATGGGTGTTGAGAAATGTATCCATAGATCTCTTCATGTTGCTCTCAAAGTGCACCAGATTGATGTTTTTAACTTCAACATTTTAAAAACAAATCTCCCGGGGGAGCATGCCCCCCGGACCCCCTTAGAGGAGGTTAGGTCCCCCCCCCCCCCCCCCCCACTTAAATCATGTTCACATGGATAGGAAACTAAATACATTTGCACACATCTTGTGTCCATATCTTTCTGTTTTGGTGGTCATGCCACAATCGTGTCATGGTAAGATATCTGGATTAAGAGGTTGCTTTTTCTTTGCACAGCATGAAAGAAAGGCGAAATGATGATGGCTGTGATTTTAGTATTTTTAAGCAGAGGTCAATAATTTGTACGGCCCTCGGAGGATGTTGTAAAAATTGAAATGGCCCTTGAGAGGAAAAAGGTTCCCCACCCCTGCTATAAGCCAGTACAGCAGCAGGGTCGCACGACTTCAACGTCACGCCAACTTAAGATCGTTACAACTGACTTGCACGGAAACTGCACTTTGAACACTTTAAATATATTAACATCTTAAACTGTATACCCCGGTTATCTAGGCCCTTTTTGTTTTGTTTAATGGATACCACGTTTATCTAGGCCCTTTTTGTTTTATGTATACATGTCACACTGTGGGAAACGATATTTCGATATTTCTGGATGTATAACACATGTAGAATTTTTGACAATAAAGCTGACTTTGACTTTCGCGCGCTAACATATTTTAACAAAGCTTTTCACTTTAGTCACACTGAATTTAACTAGAAGTCATAGCTGTGTCAATTACCAGTCTGATATCGTTTTACAAAGATGACAAGAGTGTAGATAGAGGAGAGAACCACTACAAGTCAGGACACGTAAAACAGTGCAGCCTAGATGAAGGTGTGCTTACCGGTGTTGTCAGGGCTAGCATGAGGGACAAGGTTTATAGTGTCGGTGAGTAGTGATAGCAAGAGTACCGTTAACCTAGAGTTAATTTATTCACATTAATTCCCATCAACAAATCCATTTTATGTGTCACATGAAATCTTTATTAGGCAAGGCAAGGCAAGTTTTTTTATATAGCACTTTTCAACACAAGGCAATTCAAAGTGCTTTACAAAAAATGAAAGACATTAAGAAAATGGCATTTAAAATCAGTCATTAAAAAGAAAAGCTAATAAAATAAACATTAAAAGAAAAAATACATGGATAAAAGTTACAGTGCAGTCTAAGATATGAATAGTTCAATTAAAAGCAGCGACCAAAACAAAAGTCTTCAGCCTGGATTTAAAAGTAAGAGTTGCAGCGGACCTGCAGGTTTCTGGGATTTCCAGATATTTGGAGCATAATAACTAAACGCTGCTTTAACATGTTTAGTTCTGACTCATGGGGACAGAAAGCTGACCAGTCCCTGAAGACCTGAGAGATTTGGATGGTTCATAATTTAGCAGGAGGTCAGAAATGTATTTTGGGCCTAAACCATTCAAAGCTTTATAAACCAGCAGCAGTATTTTGAAATCTATTCTTTGACACACAGGAAGCCAGTGTAAAGACTTCAGAACAGGAGTGATGTGATCCACTTTCTTAGTGTTAGTGAGGACTCGAGCAGTGGCGTTCTGAATCAGCTGAAGCTTTCTAATAGATTTTTTAGTGAGACCTGTGAAGACACCATTGCAGTAGTCCAGTCTACTGAAGATAAAAGCATGGACAAGTTTGTCCAAATCCTGCTGTGACATTAGTCTTTTAATCCTGTTCTTTAGGTGATAGTAAGCTGATTTAGTAACTGTTTTAATGTGACTGTTGAAACTCAGGTCAGAGTCCATGACTACACCTAGATTTCTGGCTTTATCTGTTGTTTTGAACATTGCAGACTGAAGCTCAGGGCTAACTTTTAAACGTCCTGCCTTGGCTCCATAAACCATTACCTAAGTTTTATCTTTGTTTAATTTGAGAAAGTTCTGACACATCCAGTCATTGATTTGTTCAATGCACTTACTCAGTGTTTGAATTGGAACATAGTCTCCTGGTGAAATGGTTACGTAAATTTGTGTTTCATCCGCATAGCTATGGTAACTTATTTTGTTGCTCTTCCTTATCTGAGCCAGTGGTAGCATGTATTGTAGACGTTAAAGAGAAGAGGCCCCAAGATTACAAATATTACACACCAGAAAACACAGAAATATACATGAAATAAAGATACAGTAGGCTATAAACAATTAAAGGGATAATTGGGAAGGCATTACAAATGTAAATATATTTTAAATAATAAAACAATCCCACCACCACAGGTATGCCCATGTGGAGAATGGAAATGCAGTCATGCGGCTGCATGAACCATCTTTGCCATCCACAATTTCAGCTACACTGACACCCCCTGTCAGTGGAAGAAGCCAAAGGCAGCTAAACGTACACATTCAGTGGAGGAGCTATTTCCTCCAACCAATAACTAATTTAACCCGCTGACAAGAGAGCCCACCTCCGAAGATCATGACTGGCTGAGGGATAGACTCGGGGGTAGGTTCTCAGGAATTTCTTGGCTTCTCTCCCCCGAGCCAGAAGAGGAACAATGCAGCTTGGAAACACTTACTCTTCCTGAAATTATCAAATCTGTTGGGCATCAGGGACCTGAGGCAATTTTGACAAGCATGGCATTGTCTGAAGAGCAACAGAGGGCAATTCAGGTGGCTACCACTGGTCAGCGAACCAACCCAAACTGGCATTTGTTCAGGAAAGGAAGGTTGACTGCCAGCAACTTTGGAGCTGTCCTGAGGTCAAAGCGTGTGACTGCTTCTCTTATTGCCAGGGTGCTAGGGCAACAACAGGCCCTTGATGGTGTTTTGTCTGTACAGTGGGGGACTATGAATGAATGTGAGGGCGTCAGGGCATTCACCACTGCAACCCAGATGCAGGTCCATGAGTCAGGATTGTTGGGGGCATCTCCAGATGGTCTGGTAGGTTCTTCCGCTGTGCTGGAGGTAAAGTGACCCTACGGAGCCAGGGAAATGAAAATTAGTGAAGCATTGCAAATAAAGGGTTTCTGTGTCAGTAAGGAAGGAGAAACATTCAGCCTGCGTAAGGAACATCCTTACTGGCACCAAGGGCAAGGTCAGCTTCACCTCACTGCAAGAAAGAAGAAGAAATTAAAAAATTGTGAATCGTTTTTAATTTACATTTACTCGCCTTTGCAATGTTGTGGTTTTTAGAGTGTTAGGTTTCCTGTCAGCTCGTCTGTTGGGAAGATATAAAATATTAGTTTCATGGAAGTCACTCCGTCACATATAAGAGCATTAAGACATACAGTACATAGGCTAAAACAAAACATCTAAAGATATAACCTTGCACTTTGATAAGTCTCGTGAACATTTTCACTATTTTGACATTTTTATAGATCAAAATTGAACTAAAGAAATAAATGGTAGATTAATCCATATTGAAAATAGGTGTCAGCTGCTACACTAATTATAATAGTTATATTTCTTAATTAATTAAGATAAGATATCAATGTATTGATCCCAATTTGGAAATGTTTGTGTTGCAGCAGCATAACAAGAAAAACAAAATATAAGTTATTATATATACAAAAGTATGTGAGGGATGGGATATTAAATTGAATATAAATGTAAAATGTAAGTAGTATTATTCATCCCGCTTCTATCACATTAGTATGCATAGAAAGTGACAGGTGCTGTGACAGGTCACAGCTCTCCCTACTTATGCTAATGAGCTAAGTCCCGCCTCCCCTTTGTTCGAGGTGTGAGATCTCAAGTAGGTGTGATATCCCAAGTATGTGTGAGAAACGTCGATAGGAGGGGGGTGATGTGTATTCACAGGTGTGAAAAGCCCCCACTGTTGCGCCTTATGGTGTATAATAAAAAATGTTTCAATCACATTAGTATGCATAAAAAGTGACAGGTGGGCCCGCCCCCAAGTCTATTAAAACAAAATGCCGCTTCCATCACATTAGTATGCATAAAAGTGACAGAAGGGCCCACCCCAATTATGTGATGTCAGAAGACCGAAGGGGTGGAGTGAGATAAAAAAAAAAGAACCCCGTGCAGATAAAAAGCCAGTCATTTCCAATCATCAAGTCATCTTTCCAAAAAGAAAAAATGGCCAAGAGACGCCTCGATATGGGTTTAATCAGCGAGACGCCTGTGACAACTTACCGCCATCCGTCCGGAGCGCCAACCAAGAAACGGATGCAGTATCTGTGCCGGGTTCAAACACCTCCGGTCGAAGATCTTGAAGAGAAATGGCTTCTGGAAAATGAACATGTTTGGGCATACGTATTCAACTATATGGAGAATGAACTGCATTTCTACAATCTGAAGAATGGAGAAACGTATGGACCCCACAGTGTTAAATCAACGTTGACCTCAACAGATTGGGCTGTGTTAACTCTGGTGTCTTCCAGAGATCTCCACGCAACCATTGTATCGGAAGAAGTAGTGCATCAAGAAAACACTGTGGAACCAGCGGTGTACAAGATATGTGCAACAAAAAGCAAAGAAACGCAAACAAAAAGCGAGATCAAAGAAGAGTTTTCACCGTTACCCCTCAATGTGGAGGAAGAAGAAGGAAATATCCCCCCGCAGCCAGAAGTGAAAAGAGTCCTGACAAGCACCGTCTGGGAAACTAAAAGCGGAACATCTGGGCGATGGTATTACCGCGCAAGCCGTTTGCTGACGCAGGGGGGAGGGGTTCTCTCTAAAACACAGTGTCCTGCCATCTCTCTCTGTTTCTGCTGATGTGTAAAATATACAAAATAACGTTTTATATACTTACTCTCTTGTTAAAAGGTGATGAAGTTTGTAGCGTAAGCCAGCCATCAGTGTTCTAGTTTTAAGGATCGAAGGATCCAATGTATTTTTTAAATGGAGCAGAAATAGAACTAGTCAACCAGTGCAAGTATCTTGAACAGAGAGTGTCATATTGGACTCGCACTTGACTTTTTAAGGAACATATCCAGAAAGTATCCAATACCATTAAATTCAACTTGCAACATTTTAAACAAATTAGACCTTTTCTTAACTGTCAATGCTGCAAAGTCATACCTCCACTGTATGATTCTATCCCACATTGAATACTGTTTTACAAACTGGTCGTTTGCTTGTGCCACACACCTGAAACCCATAGAACAGCTGTTCAAGAGAGCTATCCAGGTGTTTGACAGAAAGCCACAGTGATACCACCACTGTACCATCCTTGAATATGCTGCTCATGCTCTTTCTGCATATCATGTATTTTATTTTTGCTGTATGTATATATATAAATGTCATGTTCTTATATGCTGTATGTGACGGGACTATAGATGGAAATTAGCTCAGAGCTAAAATCCGGCTCATTTACACTTGTAAGCATTATTTTTGTTTTAAAGTGTTCATCAATGTGCACTACGGTAGCCCTGAAGAAAATTAAACATTAAAATATGTTATCGATGTCCCCATTCCCAGTTTGTTTAGGGAATAATTGTGATGTTTACAATGTTTTGGTAGCTCTTAACGAAACAGAATTTTTGTAAAAGACTCTAAAAGGCAAGTTTGTGATTTTAACACTGTTTCGATGAAACAATACATTATACAATATTACGACTTTTTGCCATATTTTTAACACAATCTTTTTTTTTTTTGGTTGTAGGGCTTCAAGATATTTTGCATGTCATGCATAAACACGGTGTCATCTTTTCCTTCAAACTGACGTGCTGCCCGTTTTACAAAACAAGTTATTTTTCTGCTTCTTCATCCTCTGAATTTTCCTCCCCCGTCCCTCTTCCTTCAGCCAGCACAACAATAATCAAGGTGGATCTGTGAAATGAAACACCTCTTCCCAAAGCGTGACTTCCCTATTGAGAGCATGCGTCTTCGGCAGTAGGGTCTAAACCAATTGGTCAGATAAACTAACATGCAGAACGTACGGTATGTTTGAAGACTAACCATTTATCCAGTTCAAGCTGTCTTTAAGATGTGACATTGCGTTCTGACTATTTCCCGTAAAATGGTGACAAACTATTACTTATTCTTAAATTTGACCTCTTGCTGCTTGGTTGAAAATGATAGTTGAAAAATAACTTTAAAAAAAAAAAGACTCAAACAGCGAGGGACATTATACTGGTGAAAAAACTCTCAATTCTACAGATGACTCCACCCACTCAACGCAATAAGTCCCTCCCTCCACTCAGCAAAGCATCTAAAACTAAGGACCCCACTAAGACGACAGTTTGAAAACTAGCTATGGATCTGAGAAAAACCAAGTCTCCCCCCGTGAGTTGCAGCCAGGAACAAACTCCTGGACTACCATCATCACCACCACCATTCTGGACACCCGAATCTTGCAGTACTACTGCTGCTTATTTTGCTCCTTGGGCCAAGACGTTTCTGTTTATGGACACAGTGAAATCAGTGTTGGTTGATATTGTGGAGGGGGTGATACATCGGTACAGAGAAGAAATATGCAACGGATGCCGAGTCACTCACCCCGGCCAGAGGCAACACGATTGTCTGAATGACATGCCCGATTTTTTCTTCAGAAACAATTACAAGGCGTTAATGAAAAGACTCTGGCTCACCGACTTCATTACTGAGATCGACCAGACTCTTATTGATAAAGAAATTTTCACGGATGATTGGAGGATCCAAGGCGCTTCGGAGGCTTTTCTGCACAATCTCAAAGGAGAGACTTGAAAAGATCCATGCTGAGTTGGATGGAGAAGAAGAAGACTAATAACCTACGGTTTGTTGAAGCCAGGGATTTTTTCTTTTTCGATACATTGACTTTTTCTTTAAAGTAAAATAAAAATGGGGAACTACTATGCAAAACGCTCGGTATATATTGATCAGAATGTAGTCAATACCCTTTTAATAAGTGTGGTGATGAGGACGATTGAAAACAGAGTGAATAGTGATCCCCGTGTAAACAGAATGGCTGAAGTTTGTAAACTAGAAGACATTTTGGATATCGTTCGTTCTGGCAGTACTATTCCTGGTCATTGGGAAACGATTGTAAACAAAACATTTAAAGTGCTCCTGGAATCTTCATTTTCCGAAACATTCTGTAACATTACCGAAGAAATGAAACAAACATCAAAAGTGTATCATGTGCTCTCATTGTATGCTCTGTTTGTAGATGTAATGCATATTTGTGTCAAAAACAGCATACACATGAATATTTTGACTGAAGTGAAAAAACTCCATCATGATATTTCCAGTAATCTGGGGAATTCTAAGCTGGAGACAGTCCTGGGGATGTTACAATCAGTATAACTATTGATTTTGTGTGTGAAAATGTTTAAATGTAAATAGGACATTTTTATTTTTTAAATAAAAAAAAGGTTTTTTACATTTGAAAAACTGTTGTCTTCATTATAGCAAGGGGAGCGTGTCTGATACATGTGTATTACAGTCCTTCACATGCATTGTTGTCTTCATTATAACAAGGGGAGGGTAACAGTGAAGATGTATGATACATGTGTATTAAAACGTGTGTATTATACCCCCACAGAAACACAGAAACACAGAAAACACTGAAAAAACACAGAAACACTGAAACACCGACACACAGAAACACCGAAACACAGAGACACAGAACTACAGAAGCACAGAAACACAGAACCACAGAGACACAGAAAACACAGAAACACAAAAACACTGAAACACCGACACACCGAGACACAGAACCACAGAAACACAGAAACACAAAAACACAGAGAAACACAGAGAAACACAGAAACACAAAAACACGGAAACACAGAGACACAGAACTACAGAACCACAGAAACACAAAAACACAGAGAAACACAGAAACACAGAAACACAAAAACACAAAAACACTGAAACACCGACACACCGAGACACAGAACCACAGAAACACAGAAACACAAAAACACAGAAACACAAAAACACAGACACAAAGAAAACACAGAAACACAGAAACACAGAAAACACAGAAAACACAGAAAACACAATGGGTCACAAAAAGTCGATGGGAGGCTGATACTATTTGACTTTTTAAAATAATGATGTGTTTATTCAAAAACCATACTAGCACACAAGCCTGTTTTTTGTGTTTTCAGTGTTTTCGGTGTTTCTGTGTGTCGGTGTTTCAGTGTTTCAGTGTTTTTGTGTTTTTGTGTTTTTGTGTTTCTGTGTTTTCTGTGTTTCTGTGGTTCTGTGTTTTTGTGTTTCTGTGTTTTCTGTGTTTTCCATGTTTCTGTGTTTCTGTGTTTTTGTGTTTTTGTGTTTCTGTGTTTTTGTGTTTCAGTGTTTCAGTGTTTTTGTGTTTCTGTGTTTTCTGTGTTTCTGTGTTTCAGTGTTTTTGTATTTTTGTGTTTTCTGTGTTTTTGTGTTTCTGTGTTTCAGTGTTTTTGTGTTTCTGTGTTTCAGTGTTTTTGTATTTTTGTGTTTTCTGTGTTTTTGTGTTTCTGTGTTTCAGTGTTTTTGTGTTTCTGTGTTTCAGTGTTTTTGTGTTTCTGTGTTTTCTGTGTTTCTGTGTTTTTGTGTTTCTGTGTTTTTGTGTTTCTGTGTTTTTGTTTTTTTGTGTTTCTGCGTTTTTGTGTTTCAGTGTTTTTGTGTTTCTGTGTTTCTGTGTTTTTGTGTTTCTGTGTTTCATTGTTTTTGTGTTTCTGTGTTTCAGTGTTTTTGTGTTTCTGTGTTTTCTGTGTTTCTGTGTTTTTGTGTTTTTGTGTTTCTGTAGTTCTGTGTCTCTGTGTTTCGGTGTTTCTGTGTCTAGGTGTTTCAGTGTTTCTGTGTTTTTTCAGTGTTTCAGTGGTTTCAGTGTTTTCTGTGTTTCTGTGTTTCCGTGCTTCTGTGTCTCTGTGGGGGTATGATACGCACGTTTCAATACACATGTATCATACACGCTCCCCTTGCTATAATGAAGACAACCATTTTTAAAATGTAAAAACCACTTTTTTTATTTTTTTTATTTTTTTCCTATTACATTTAAAATTTTTCACACACAAAATCAATAGTTATACTGATTGTAACATCCGCAGGACCTTCTCCAGCTTAGAATTCCCCAGATTACTGGAAATATCATGATGGAGTTTTTTCGCTTCAGTCAAAATATTCATGTGTATGCTGTTTTTGACACACAGATGCATTACATCTACAAACAGAGCATACAATGAGAGCACATGATACACTTTTGATGTTTGTTTCATTTCTTCTGTAATGTTACAGAATGTTTTGGAAAATGAAGATTCCAGGACCACTTTAAATGTTTTGTTTACAATCGTTTCCCAATGACCAGGAATAGTAGGCTACTGCCAGAACGAACGATATCCAAAATGTTTTCTAGTTTACAAACTTCAGCCATTCTGTTTACACGGGGATCACTATTCACTCTGTTTTCAATCGTTCTCATCACCACACTTATTAAAAGGGTATTGATTACATTCTGATCAATATATACCGAGCGTTTTGCATAGTAGTTCCCCATTTTTATTTTACTTTAAAGAAAAAGTCAATGTATCGAAAAAGAAAAAATCCCTGGCTTCAACCAACCGCAGGTTATTAGTCTTCTTCTTCTCCATCCAACTCGGCATGGATCTTTTCATGTCTCTCCTTGAGGCGTCTACAATTTTTGAGATTGTGCAGAAAAGCCTCCGAAGCGCCTTGGATCCTCCAATCATCCGTGAAAATTTCTTTATCAATAAGAGTCTGGTCGATCTCAGTAATAAAGTCGGTGAGCCAGAGTCTTTTCATTAACGCGTTGTAATTGTTTCTGAAGAAAAAATCGGGCATGTCATTCAGACAATCGTGTTGCCTCTGGCCGGGGTGACTGACTCGGCATCCGTTGCATATTTCTTCTCTGTACCGATGTATCACCCCCTCCACAATATCAACCAACACTGATTTCACTGTGTCCATAAACAGAGACGTCTTGGCCCAAGGAGCAAAATAAGCAGCAGTAGTACTGCAAGATTCGGGTGTCCAGAATGGTGGTGTTGATGTTAGTCCAGGAGTTTGTTCCTGGCTGCAACTCATGGGGGGAGACTTGGTTTTTCTCAGATCCATAGCTAGTTTTCAAACTGTCGTCTTAGTGGGGTCCTTAGTTTTAGATGCTTTGCTGAGTGGAGGGAGGGACTTATTGCGTTGAGTGGGGGGAGTCATCTGTAGAATTGAGAGTTTTTTCACCAGTATAATGTCCCTCGCTGTTTGAGTCTTTTTTTTTTTAAAGTTATTTTTCAACTATAATTTTCAACCAAGCAGCAAGAAGTCAAATTTAATAATAAGTAATAGTTTGTCACCATTTTACAGGAAATAGTCAGAGCGCAATGTCACATCTTAAAGACAGCTTGAACTGGATAAATGGTTAGTCTTCAAACATACCGTACTTTCTGCATGTTAGTTGATCTGGCCAATTGGTTTAGACCCTACTGCCGAAGACGCATGCTCTCAATAGGGAAGTCACGCTTTGGGAAGAGGTGTTTCATTTCACAGATCCACCTTGATTCTTGTTGTGCTGGCTGAAGGAAGAGGGACAGGGGAGGAAAATTCAGAGGATGAAGAAACAGAAAAATAACTTGTTTTGTAAAACGGGCAGCACGTCAGTTTTGAAGGAAAAGATGACACTGTGTTTATGCATGACATGTAAAATATCTTGAAGCCCTACAACCACAACAAAAAAAAGGTACAAGTATATTGTGTTAAAAATATGGCAAAAAGTCGTAATATTGTATAATGTATTGTTTCATCGAAACAGTGTTAAAATCACAAACTTGCCTTTTAGAGTCGCAGTCTTTTACAAAAATTCTGTTTTGTTAAGAGCTACCAAAACATAGTAAACATCGCAATTATTCCCGAAACAAACTGGGAATGGGGACATCGACAACATATTTTAATGTTTAATTTTCTTCAGGGCTACCGTAGTGCACATTGATGAACACTTTAAAACAAAAATAATGCTTACAAGTGTAAATGAGCCAGATTTTAGCTTTGAGCTAATTTCCATCTATAGTCCCGTCACATACAGCATATAAGAACATGACATTTATATATATATACAGCAAAAATAAAATACATGATATGCAGAAAGAGCATGAGCAGCATAAACTGTTGGGTCAAAAAACTACATTCACACTTTGATAATTCACATTATTTTTTGCGCCGGTATACTAACAGTGTGCTTCCAGAATCGGCGAGGACACTATCGATACTGACTCAGCAATCACTGTAAGTTATATTCTTGTTTAAATAGACTTCTCTGTTTCATTTATTCTACTCTGTATAATTGTTCTGTAGTTATTGTAGCTAAAACGGCGATTTCTGAGAGATTTTAAAATCTCAGATCTGCTCAACTCCAGGCGTAACTCAGGTCTCAGTGAGTCACGCCCCTCAAGTGTGCATTTCAATAGGCAGGAAGACTCTGCTGTCGCCCATCAGCAGAAAATAGTTAACTAATTACAGGGGCGTGCCCCCAAAGCTGTGAGAACTGAGCAATCAGGTATCCATCTTAAGTTGCATTTTCCTGGAGCGTCAGCTTCAGCGTCAGCTTGACGAAGACTGACAAAGACATTAAGAGTCCTGTGTGAGTCACGTGGGAGGCAAAGAGGAGGCAAATCCTACTCTGATTGCGCCAAGTATCGCTGGTGTTATTTAGTTTTATTCAATTCTCTTGGGTTCTCTAGCCCCTCATGCTTTAATCATGTGTATTTTCTGCATTCCTGTTCATGTGTCTTCTCGCAATTATCACTGGCCCCGTGTTTCTCCTAGATCTCACCGGCCTGCTCTCGTCTATCCCACATGCTCCACTGAGATCCAACATCTCGTTTCAGGGGGCCTGTGGAACTGCCAGTCAGCTGTTCCTAAGGCTGACTTCATCTCTGGCTACGCTTCCCTGCAGTCTCTGGATTTCCTTGCTCTCACGGAGACCTGGATCACTCCATCCAACACATCCACCCCAGCAGCTCTCTCCACAGCATATTCCTTCTCCCATACACCCAGACCCTCTGGCAGAGGAGGTGGCACTGGTCTCCTGCTCTCTCCCAAATGGAGCTTTTCCCTCTTCAAGCTACCTAATTTCACTCCTTCCACCTTTGAATTCCATGCCGTCACAGTAACCCATCCTATACAATTAACCATTGTTGTTCTCTACCGTCCACCAGGCGCCTTGGGGGACTTCTTGGAGGAGTTAGATAATCTCCTCTCACACATCCCTGAAACTGGCCCTCCCGCTGTACTTCTCGGAGATTTCAACCTCCAGACAGGGAAGACATCTGAACTAACATCTCTGTTAACCACCTTTGCTTTCTCACTGTCTCCATCCCCACCAACTCATAAAGCTGGCAATGTCCTTGATCTCATATTCTCAAGGAACTGCTCTACTTCTAACCTCTCTGTAAACCCGCTCCACACCTCCGATCACTTCTTCATTTCATTCTCTCTACCCCTTTCCAAACATAACAACCTCATCTCTTCTAACTCTGCTCCTGTCCGCCGTAACCTCCGTTCCCTCTCCCCCTCTACCTTTACCTCATCGGTGCTCTCAGCCCTCCCTTCCTCTGACTCGTTCCAACTCCTGCCTCCAAACGCTGCTGCAAAAACTCTCCTCTCGACTCTCTCATCCTCTCTGGACTTTCTCTGTCCTCTCACATCGCGGCCGGCTCGTCAGTCCCCTCCTGCTCCCTGGCTAAATGATGCACTGCGTGCTAATAGAACCATCCTTCGGGCAGCAGAGCGGAAATGGTGGAAATCCAAACACCATGACGACCTCCTAACCTATCAGGCTCTCCTCTCCTCTTTCTCTGCTTCCATCTCTCAGGCAAAAAGCACTTTCTTTCAAGATAAGATCCAATCTTCCTATTCCAATCCCAAAAAACTATTTTCTATCTTCTCCACCCTCTTGGACCCCCCCAAAGCACCTCCCCCCTCCTCCCTTCTGTCAAGCGACTTTGTTAACCATTTTGAAAAAAAGGTTGATGATATTCGCTCTTCTTTTTCTGACTCACCTTTACTCACCGCTGGGTCACCAGACCTTCCCTTCACCCACACACTGACCTCCTTCTCCCCTCTCTCTCCAAGTGAGGTTCTTACCCTCGTTACCTCTGCCCGTCCTACCACCTGTTCTCTGGACCCTATCCCCTCAAACCTCCTTCAGACTATCGCTCCTGATATTCTACCATTTCTCACCCATTTCATCAACACTTCTCTAACTTCTGGTCACTTTCCAAACAGTCTCAAGGAGGCAAGAGTAAACCCTCTCCTAAAGAAACCCACTCTCAACCCGTCTGATGTTATTAACTACAGACCCGTCTCTCTCCTCCCGTTCCTGTCTAAAACACTTGAACGCGCTGTCTTTAAACAACTCTCCTCTTATCTCCATCAGAACAACCTTCTGGATCCGCACCAGTCTGGTTTCAAGGCAGGTCACTCAACAGAAACTGCTCTCCTTGCTGTCTCTGACAAACTGCACACTGCTAAAGCAGCCTCCCTCTCCTCTGTCATCATCCTTCTGGACCTGTCTGCTGCATTCGACACGGTGAACCATCGGATCCTCCTTCGCACTGTCCAAGAACTTGGAGTTTCAGGCACTGCACTTTCCCTCCTCACCTCATACCTCAACGACCGCACCTACAGGGTTACTTGGAGAGGGTCCGAGTCCGACCCTTGTCAATTAACTACAGGGGTCCCTCAGGGCTCGGTTCTTGGTCCCCTCCTCTTCTCCCTGTACACAAACTCGCTCGGGTCTGTCATTAGCCCGCATGGTTTTTCATACCACTGCTACGCTGACGACACCCAACTAATTCTGTCCTTTCCCCGCTCAGAGACCCAGGTCGTCGCACGCATCTCTGCTTGCCTAGCAGACATCTCTCGGTGGATGTCTGCTCATCACCTCAAGCTCAACCTTGACAAGACTGAACTGCTCTTCCTTCCGGGAAAAGATTGTCCCACTCTTGACCTAACAATCAACATCGGCACCTCTGTTGTTTCCCCGACTCAGACTGCAAGGAATCTGGGTGTGGTCCTAGATAACAAACTGTCCTTCACTGCAAACATCGCTGCTACAACCCGCTGCTGCAGATACACGCTTTACAACATCAGGAGGATACGTCCCCAGCTGACCCAGACATCAGCGCAGATTCTGGTCCAGGCTCTCGTCATCTCACGCCTAGACTACTGCAACTCCCTCCTGGCTGGTCTACCTGCATGTGCCATCCGACCTCTGCAGCTCATCCAGAATGCAGCGGCTCGTCTGGTCTTCAACCTTCCCAAATTCTCCCACACCACACCGCTCCTCCGCTCCCTTCACTGGCTTCCAGTAACTGCTAGAATCCACTTCAAGACACTGGTACTTGCGTACCATGCTGCGAATGGATCTGGCCCTTCCTACATCCAGGACATGGTTAAACCGTACACCCCAGCACGTGCACTCCGCTCTGCATCAGCCAAACAGCTCGCTGCACCCGCACTGCGAGGGGGACCCAAGTTCCCGTCAGCAAAAACACGTGGGTTTGCTATCCTGGCTCCAAAATGGTGGAATGAGCTCCCCATTGAAATCAGGACAGCAGATAGCTTACACATCTTCCGACGCAAACTGAAAACTCATCTCTTTAGACTCCACTTCGAGCGATAAAATTACTAACAAAGCACTTATATACTAATAAAGGGCTGGCTTTCTAAATGCCAGTTGAGTAGCACTTGAAATGTTTGGCTCTATGAAACCTGATGTACTTATATGATTCTGTTTTCTTAAAGGTTGTATCTTCCTGGTCGAATGCACTTATTGTAAGTCGCTTTGGATAAAAGCGTCAGCTAAATGCAATGTAATGTAATGTAATGTAATAAAAGCATTTACCACATGGCAATACAATGTAGCAGCTATGATATATAAAAGTGCAAGATAAGATAAAAGCGCTACATAAAGTGCAAGAGGAGATACCCCTGTGTTAAAGGGCAAGAGGAGATACCTCTGTGTTAAAGTGCATTTATTTAGCGGTGATTACACATCTGTTTGTTGCTCAACCATTCTTTAAGTTGACCTTTAAAACTATTGAGAGTGGGACAATCCCGTATCTCAGTTGGGGGGCTATTCCACAATGAGCTGCATTTAATGGAGAGGACATTTTGTCCAAAGGTGGTCCGTCTGTGGTGGACTTCACAGTCTCCTCTGGTTTCTGACCTAGTGCTGCGTCCAGTGTGTTTTCTGTGGATGAATTCCCCCAAGGGGAGGGGGGCCAGCCCATGTAAATATTATATTTTTAAAAACAAATACTTTTAAAAGACATAAAAATGTCAAAAACTCAAGAAATTGTGATTTTCAAGGATGGTACAGTGGTGGTATGACTGTGGCTTTCTGTCAAACACCTGGATAGCTCTCTTGAACAGCTGTTCTATGGGTTTCAGGTGTGTGGCACAAGCAAACGACCAGTTTGTAAAACAGTATTCAATGTGGGATAGAATCATACAGTGGAGGTATGACTTTGCAGCATTGACAGTTAAGAAAAGGTCTAATTTGTTTAAAATGTTGCAAGTTGAATTTAATGGTATTGGATACTTTCTGGATATGTTTCTTAAAAAGTCAAGTGCGAGTTCCATTATGACACTCCCTGGTCAAGATACTTGCACTGGGAGACTAGTTATATTTCTGCTCCATTTAAAAATACATTGGATCCTTCGATTTTGATTGATCGTTTACTGAACATCGTCGTTGAGAGTTTTTTCACCAGTATAATGTCCCTCGCTGTTTGAGTCTTTTTTTTAAAAGTTATTTTTTCATCTATCCTTTTCAACCAAGCAGCAAGAGGTCAAATTTAAGAATAAGTAATAGTTTGTCACGATTTTACGGGGGATAGTCAGAGCGCAATGTCACATCTTAAAGACAGCTTGAACTGGATAAATGGTTAGTCTTCAAACATACCATACGTTCTGCATGTTAGTATATCTGGCCAATTGGTTTAGACCCTACTGCCCTAGACGCATGCTCTCAATAGGGAAGTCACGCTTTGGGAAGAGGTGTTTCATTTCACAGATCCACCTTGATTCTTGTTGTGCTGTCTGAAGGAAGAGGGACGGGGGAGGAAAATTCAGAGGATGAAGAAGCAGAAAAATAACTTGTTTTGTAAAACGGGCAGCACGTCAGTTTGAAGGAAAAGATGACACCGTGTTTATGCATGACATGCAAAATATCTTGAAGCCCTACAACCACAAAAAAAAGATTGTGTTAAAAATATGGCAAAAAAGTTGTAATATTGTATAATGTATTGTTTCATCGAAACAGTGTTAAAATCACAAACTTGGCTTTTAGAGTCGCAGTCTTTTACAAAAAGTCTGTTTTGTTAAGAGCTACCAAAAACATAGTAAACATCGCAATTATTCCCAAAACAAACTGGGAATGGGGACATCGATAACATATTTTAATGTTTAATTTTATTCAGGGCTACCGTAGTGCACATTGATGAACACTTTAAAACAAATATAATGCTTACAAGTGTAAATGAGCCGGATTTTAGCTCTGAGCTCATTTCCATCTATAGTCCCGTCACATACAGCATATAAGAACATGACATTTATATATATACATACAGCAAAAATAAATACATGATATGCAGAAAGAGCATGAGCAGCATATTCAAGGATGGTACAGTGGTGGTATGACTGTGGCTTTCTGTCAAACAGCTGGATAGCTCTCTTGAACAGCTGTTCTATGGGTTTCAGGTGTGTGGCACAAGCAAACGACCAGTTTGTAAAACAGTATTCAATGTGGGATAGAATCATACAGTGGAGGTATGACTTTGCAGCATTGACAGTTAAGAAAAAGGTCTAATTTGTTTAAAATGTTGCAAGTTGAATTTAATGGTATTGGATACTTTCTGGATATGTTTCTTAAAAAGTCAAGTGCGAGTCCAATATGACACTCTCTGTTCAAGATACTTGCACTGGGAGACTAGTTCTATTTCTGCTCCATTTAAAAAATACATTGGATCCTTCGATCCTTAAAACTAGAACACTGATGGCTGGCTTACGCTACAAACTTCATCACCTTTTAACAAGAGAGTAAGTATATAAAACGTTATTTTGTATATTTTACACATCAGCAGAAACAGAGAGAGATGGCAGGACACTGTGTTTTAAAGAGAACCCCTCCCCCCTGCCTCAGCAAACGGCTTGCGCGGTAATACCATCGCCCAGATGGTCCGCTTTTAGTTTCCCAGACGGTGCTTGTCAGGACTCTTTTCACTTCTGGCGGCGGGGGGATATTTCCTTCTTCTTCCTCCACATTGAGGGGTAACGGTGAAAACTCTTCTTTGATCTCGCTTTTTGTTTGCGTTTCTTTGCTTTTTGTTGCACATATCTTGTACACCGCTGGTTCCACAGTGTTTTCTTGATGCACTACTTCTCCCGATACAATGGTTGCATGGAGATCTCTGGAAGACACCAGAGTTAACACAGCCCAATCTGTTGAGGTCAACGTTGCTTTAACACTGTGGGGTCCATACGTTTCTCCATTCTTCAGATTGTAGAAATGCAGTTCATTCGCCATATAGTTGAATACGTATCCCCAAACATGTTCATTTTCCAGAAGCCATTTCTCTTCAAGATCTTCGACCGGAGGTGTTTGAACCCGGCACAGATACTGCATCCGTTTCTTGATTGGCGCTCCGGACGGATGGCGGTAAGTTGTCACAGGCGTCTCGCTGATTAAACCCATATCGAGGCGTCTCTTGGCCATTTTTTCTTTTTGGTAAGATGACTTGATGATTGGAAATGACTGGCTTTTTATCTGCACGGGGTTCTTTTTTTTTATCTCACTCCACCCCTTCGGTCTTCTGACATCACATAATTGGGGCGGGCCCTTCTGTCACTTTTATGCATACTAATGTGATGGAAGCGGCATTTTGTTTTAATAGACTTGGGAGCGGGCCCACCTGTCACTTTTTATGCATACTAATGTGATTGAAACATTTTTTATTATACACCATAAGGCGCAACAGTGGGGGCTTTTCACACCTGTGAATACACATCACCCCCCTCCTATCGACGGATCTCACACCTACTTGGGATATCACACCAACTTGAGATCTCACACCTCGAACAAAGGGGAGGCGGGACTTAGCTCATTAGCATAAGTAGGGAGAAAGCTTATAGTTAGGGATGATTAGATTCAGCCCCTAGTTTTGCTGATATAGGCTTAGTTTGTCGGGGGACATCTTACTTCTTCCTTCTCTCTGTCTATACCTGTGTCATGTTCCGATTAACCCAGCTTCCCCACATTTCTTTTTTTTTGGTGTCTATATACGCCGGGATCCGGAGTCATGGATGATCCTGCGGTCCTCTGTCATGGATCGCGAGTCCTGGATCTTGAGTCGTGGTTGTGGTCCTGGATCATAAGTCTTGGATGGATATACTCGTGGATTCATCTTCCTATTATACACACATGCATTTCCAAACATTTGGACTACCTATGTTGCAAATTTATTATCTTTTCAATTTACACACGGCATCTATTAGACCCTCCAGAAAAACGCGATTCTGCGATCGCAGAATTTAGCGCATAATCAGCAAAATGGCGCAGATTTTTAAAAGGCTGCATATTTATCAAAAGGCTGCATAATCCCCGCATTTTTCCACACAAAGTTGAGGGGAAAAAAAGTTAACTCGTCTTGACGTGACGTCATCAGCTCGCGCATCACAGAATGTAAACAACACTGTGTAGAGTGAACGTGTGGAGCTCACACGATAGAGAAAACACCAAGATGAAAAAATCTAATCCATCTCATTTACCGACGAACATTTCTATTAAAGACCGGGCAAAAAGTGGGGGGAAACTATTCTGCACCCCGTGCAACTGTGTGTTGGAGCATAAGAGAAAATCGACGGTGACGACCCACTTTGATTCATTCAAACATTCGAAAATGCTTTCTGCTGCTGCGGACAAGAAAGCCAAACAACTCACGTTCACCAAGGCATCAACCTCCAAAACCCTTTCGAGGGCTACAAGAAACTAAGTGAGTAGCCTACAAGATTGAAGCTGCTCAGATAACGAACGAGTAAATGAAAACAGAATGAGGCGGAGAAGTGTGTGTGTGTGGGGGGGGGGGGGGGGGGGGTGTGTGAGTGAGATTAAAATAGCCCAATTGCTTTTACAATAAATAAACATTGAATGTGTTTAATTGAATAGTAAAGGGGTTTAACGTTAGTGGCAGGTTGTGTGTGAGAGAGAATAAATAAGACAGCCCAATATCTTAAATTTTTTTAATTCTTTTTCCCCGCATATTTCGCAACTTTCGCAACTTTCCGCATATTTCGCAACTTCCCGCAATTTCACCGCATAAAATCACATAAAACCCCCGCATGTTTAATCGCATAATCAAGGATTTTAGCCCGCATAATCAAGGAATTTAGCCCGCATAATCAAGGATTTTTGCCCGCGTTTTTCTGGAGGGTCTAATCTATTGCACGTCTGTCCGTCCTGGGAGAGGGATCCCTCCTCTGTTGCTCTCCCTGAGGTTTCTCCCATTTTTCCCTTTAAACTGTGGGTTTTCTCTGGAAGTTTTTCCTTGTACGATGTGAGGGTCTAAGGACAGAGGGTGTCGTATTGTCATACTGATATTCTGTACAAACTGTGAAGTCCACTGAGACAAATGTAACATTTGTGATATTGGGCTATATAAATAAACATTGATTGATTGATTGAGAGGTGTGACCTGTCACAGCACCTGTCACTTTCTATGCATACTAATGTGATGGAAGCGGGATGAATAATACTACTAATGTACATGTGATTTTACGTCCAAGAGAAGCTATGGAGCAGAGAGTTCTCTGCCAGCCAGAGGTTATTTGTTATTAGTTCAATATGTCAAACTGATTTCCCTGACTACAATATTTAGATACATGGTGAAACGTTATGCTGCTTGTACTAATTAGACTTATCATATAAGCCACACAGGTTTTAATAGGATTTATTCATTATCTTTACTTATGTTGCGGTCTTTTCAGCAGCGCCAACTCTAAAACGGCGATACAGTCACTACCCATCATTTACATTTCACCGTGACATGGACAAAAATGTAACGTCAGCTTACCTCATGGCACGAATCCAGACTCTCCTTTGGAAAACATTGGCCAGGAAACGATAGAACAAGCACGTTTCATACGAAGACCTGTGACTGCAACCCAGAGCAAAGCAACAAACCATTGCGTAGCTAACTAGTAGCGCTAGCTTTAGCTAACGTTGGCTAACGAAACGAACTGCCGAGTAAAATAGGAAAACACTGGTAATTAATGGTTCTATAATTTGTAAAACTAAGGTGTTAAAAACGACAATTTCAAAAATAAAGATTATAATGGTCAGATATAGATATACAGATACTAAAGATAGGCATGTACTTGCTTTCAAGCAGAACACAGGGGAAAACAAACTTAGCGGGAGTGTTTAAGTGTTCGGCGTAATGACGTACAACGGCCTCGACAATTTCTGTAGTCCTATTCAGCCACTCGGTAACAACCATCGTTTTTCAGACACGTAAACTCTTCAAAAATCACCAGTGGGGTCACTGCTGATGTATTTAATGTCGTAGAACAAAACGTGATTTATCTCTTAAATTTGTGTCAACCACAGACCTTATTTCGAGGTATTTTCCAAAACCCATATGCATTGCTTTTTGACGAAAGAACCGGAAGTGCTAAAAATGCTAACTTACTTCCGAGTTTTTGCGTCACTGCGGGGTTGCGTTCCGATAATCCAAAAATCAGCTCCTAAATTCTAACCCTATCTTCTATTCCTTGACCTCTGAGTGAAACGTCACGAGGTTAAGGGATAGTGGATAGGAGAATTCAAAAGGACTTAGGAGAAGAGACTGCGGTACTTTAGAGAATCCGAAAGCACTTTCACTATCTGACGTGTTTATGATGCGCCAGCGGACGTCATTGTGTGCGTTTGCTGCTGTGGTGAAACTATGGAAACTACAGTGTTCTATACAACAGACTACATGGATGTTTAATAAGAACGAGGGACTCATCTAGAGACTCTGCACCGTGCTCTGATGCTGTTGTTTTATGCTTTATGAACGTGGACAACAGAGAAACATATTCTTCATGACCAAAGTTGTAATTGAAAAAAAAAAGGAAAGTGAAATTTATGCTCGTCACCCTCTCCCTCCGGTCCACATTAATACAAATGATCCCAATACGTATGATTGTATAAAATATCTTAAGATCAATACAAATGTATTTATTATAAACTTTAGTCCTTAACACCTATCACTGTGTACATCACCATTCAAACATCTTTTAAAAGTTGAACAAACCCCACACAGCTCAGTGAAATGTTGACTTTATTTGATCATTTCAGTAAAAACTAACGTTCATATTTCTCTTTTTGATTATAATACTGATGAACGATCAAAACAAAGCACTTTGGCAACTTACCACATACGTTTTAAAATGCTTAATAAGCACCGTAACTTTCATGATATAATTTCTCCGTCATAATTGTTTGTTTCCGTGAACGGCCGACTGTTGTGTGACGCAAATGCTGCGGCTGCAAGGCATTATGGGGCAGCATTTTCTCCTCTCCTTTCGGTAAGGGAGGTCCAGTGGTTCCTAAGCTAAAGGAGGTTATAAAGGAAGTTTGAAACCTCCTTTCCTTTCATTTGGAGAATTGGAACGGCACTTAACATGGCTGCCACTGACGTACTTCCGGGTCATTTCACTTGGTTAGGAAGGTTCCTAAGCTAAATGGACTATTGGAACGCAACCCTGTTGTAGACCCCAATAAATAAAATAAAATAAGAACTCATTCTCAAAAAAAAAAACACCATTCTTAAAATGTATAAACGAACAATAGTTTGATTAATATTGATTAGAGTGCACAATATACCCAGTTAGATTAACATTCATTGGATTGCACACTTTGTTTGTTTGTGTGGATATGTAGCACATTAACATTTTAATAGCACTTAATGACTGATTGAATGGAAATGACAATAAATGAAAATGTAAAACAAAAAAAGCGATCATGAAAATGTTTCCAAGAAATGAATAAAATGATTTTTGACCACTTTGTTGTTCAGACATATCCATACTTACCAACCTTGAGACCTCAGAAATCGGGAGCATTACAAAACCACTACGGGGGGGGGAGGGAATTAGTGGATCGCCGGAGCTGTATCAGATTAACATTAACATCTTTATTGTAGTTCTTGCGGCCTGTAGCACCATCCTTGATGGAGCATACTGTATGTGTGGGCTGGACCCGTATTTTACAGGAAAGGAGTGAGCAGAGGGTAGAGTTGTCGATTCTTGTTCTGTTTTCTGTGATATATCTCAGACTTTCAGTTGCGCGCTACTAAAGAGACGCGTTACCGTGAAAACCAAACAATGGTGTAGCTGTATTAAAGTCAGAGTGGAAACAGTCCTGAGTAAATCTGATTTTGTCAGAAATCGGGAGAAATGCGGGAGAAATATGACCCCGGGGGGAAACCGGGAGAGGGCAATGAAATCGAGAGGAGTCTGCCTGCAGACCTCCACTCTCAGGACAGTTCCGGTGCAGACCTCCACTCTCAGGACACCTCCACTGTCAGTACAGGAAGTGACGATTCTGACGAACACGTTTTTTTCCCCGCCCACCGAAGGACTCGTCTGATGATTTTTGAAAATCAGTAAGGTAAGGTGCGTGACCGGTTTGCACTATCCAAAACAATGAATGCAGTCTAAATGTATTGTTTCGCGGACAAAACAACATTTATCAATATAATATATATATACTTGCAGAGCATATCATTTGCTTATCATAGGCCACCTATGCCGCTATTCTCTGATGCGTCTCAATATCATCAGCGGTGGCGGCTGGCCCATAGGGGCGCTAGGGGGGCCGCCCCACCTCTTCCCACGTAACAAATTAAACAATTAAAATAAAAATATATATATTTTTTTTAAGCTATGGCTCCGAAACAAAACAAAAACAAAAAAATGTTAAGCTATGGCTCCGAAACATAATTTCAGCCAATCAGCGTCGTCAAATCTGATGATCACCGGGCGCCAATGTCAGCGCCCGGTGCAGGGTTATGGCTAGAAAGGATCCGTCTTGTGTAAAACTCTCGCGAGAGTTTGCGAGTCACGTGGCTGAATGTTTACGTTTGACAGGCAGCCTTTCAGTTACGATCGTTAACATCAGTGGGCCACAGCAAATGATGGTGAGAAGCTAAACTATCTATTAATTATGTCAATTACAGGGAGTGTGATTGTAACTGTATGTGTGACTAGCTGGATGCAAAGAAGTAAACACTGTCTTTTGTTTCCCATGCTTGCTCTCCAAACAGCCGGGGACAGATACCATGTGCCCGTGCTACACACACACACACACACACACACACACACACACACACACACACACACACACACACACACACACACACACACACACACACACACACACACACACACACACACACACACACACACACACACACACACACACACACACACACACACACACACACACACACACACACACACACACACACACACACACACACACACACACACACACACACACACACACACTCACACACACACACATTATTGTAGTTGAGTTTTGACAGCATCCATCAAACTAGATATTTTGCCTTAATGGTCTGTTTTCTAATATTTCTGTGTTTCTGAACCACGTCTGTGTCTGCATATAATGTTCGTATTTAGTCTCCTCAGGGTTCCCGCGGGGTCTTAAAAAGTCTTACATTTGATCATCTGAATGTAAGGCCTTAAAAAGGTCTTAAATATGACCCAAAAAATAAGAAAGGTCTTAAATATGATTTAGAAGGTCTTACAAATGATCGGATTTGAAAGGTGCTTCTGTGTTGCGATAGCGTCTAAATGTGTTTTGGGGGAAATGTCCAGGCTGAAAAGTAACCAGTAAGGTAATAGCCTTTCAGTTCCCCCCAACAATTTGTATTGAATTAAATCAACATGGAACCAGTAATCACTAACTTTGTTTCCCCCGGCCCCTTATTGGAGAACACCCAGCTAGTAACCTAGCAACCAAGCTTCAGCTTGCGGCAGTCAGAAACTCATTTATCTTCGAATCTACTTACAAATTAATATGGGGAAGTGTCAGTTTAACCGTATTTGGTTGGAAAACATCTAATTTAGTGCTTGGTTGAAACCAGTGATGGGGAACGTGTTTGAAGCCCGCTGCACCATTTGCAAAAGAAATAAGCGTTTGTTTTGCTAATGTAGCGTTAGCTAGTGGAGCGTTAGCTAGTGCAGCAGCTCCCGCAACAACACCGGGGGACCTCCGGGCGACGTTTGGGTCTACGTCAACCCTAAAAGCGGAGGTGCTGTAGACGCTAAATACCGTAGCTAAACACCAATCATACAACAGCAACGATGAAATAGTGTAGCCAATTTAATTTAAGGGGTAATTTCTCAATTTTTTCCCCGTGTGGTTTATTCACCAGTACAATAGCCCCACCTAAAATAATTTCCACCAGCCGCCACTGAGCGGTAATAAAAAAAAAGTTGATGCAGATGGAAAGCAATTTAATGCACTCATTTACCGAGACATGGGAAACTGAGCACAAGTTTGTGATATCCGGTGTGTGTGTGTGTGTGTGTGTGTGTGTGTGTGTGTGTTAGGGGTTTCACCAACTAATCGACTAGTCGACTAGTCGACTACCTTTACCACTAGTCGGCGCTGTAGGCCCTAGTCGACTAGTCGTGGAAAAAAATGGAGGTAAACGAGGTGCTGCAAAATGCTACAAAACACGTCCGACATTCTTATGTATGGCAGTACTTCAACGAAGATGTAACCAACTCCACAGTGAAGTGTCAGTTGTGTACAGCTGTACTGAAGTACAATACAAATGCATCTGCTATGCGCAACCATCTGAAGATGAAACACCCGCTGCCGACAGCTAGCACTAGCAGTAATGCTAGCACCAGTGAGCAACGGACCGGCGTCAGCACTGAACAGAGGCAAACGAACAGCAAGAAAACACGGGTCAACAGTGATGCGGATGATGAGCTACGGGATTACTGCCAGCGGACACCGCATATCCCCACAATGGATAATCCACTGGAGTGGTGGGCAGAAAACGTGCACCGCTTCCCCCGCTTTCGAGGAGCTACCTGGCTATTCCAGCCACAAGCACCCCGGGTGAGAGGGTTTTTTCCCTGGCAGGCAACACTGTCACCCGAAAGCGGTCAAGCCTCCTTCCCTCACATGTCGATGCGTTGGTG
This sequence comes from Notothenia rossii, assembly GCF_949606895.1. Lineage (NCBI taxonomy): Eukaryota > Metazoa > Chordata > Actinopteri > Perciformes > Nototheniidae > Notothenia > Notothenia rossii. The sequence goes on from NC_136903.1 coordinate 32,178,792, forward strand.
TTCAAACCAAAAATATGGAAAGGTGGACGTTATCGTGGAGGACAGCGAATAAAGTGTTGCACAATGCGCTGTTGCGCACTGGATTTACGTGGCATTTATGTAAACAAGAGTTTTTTGCTGTCGATTTTGGTGAGTCCAGTGTTTGTTATTTACTCAGCCATGTAACACAAATTAAAATGCAGTGTTTAATGTTACTGTATGAGTTCCAATAGAAAATACAGTTGTAAACCTCTCTTTGTGTGTCTCTATTATGACGTAACGACTAGTCGACTACTATTTTGAAAAACTAGTCGACTAGTAAATATTGGTAGTTGTGAAACCCCTAGTGTGTGTGTGTGTGTGTGTGTGTGTGTGTGTGTGTGTGTGTGTGTGTGTGTGTGTGTGTGTGTGTGTGTGTGTGTGTGTGTGTGTGTGTGTGTGTGTGTGTGTGTGTGTGTGTGCCGATGTACAAGTATGTGTTTTTGTTACTGAACTAATTTCTTTAATAAATTGTGCAATAGTTGTACACTTGAATGTCTGCTTGCAATTCTTTTTCATAGCTTTCTGCTTTCAAGTGTTTGTCAGTTCGGCTTTATTAAACGTTTGTGTAAAGAGGTTAGCAAGGGTAAGTCTGCATTTGTTGTTGTTGGCAATGACACTGGTGTCTTTTAAAAGAAGAGATAATGCAGATTAAAAGTGTTTCTATCGTTTCTGGCCGTTAGTTGTAGAATGTAATGTATATTGAAATAAGCTGTTTTCACACTTAAACAGCGTGCAAAGACTGGCTGTATGAAGTATTGTTTTAATTGAAGTTTTAGTACTATACATTTTGTAACATTTGTTCCTGTTTTTTGTAGATGCATCTTTCAATCCTCCGTGGCACTGCGAAGCCTGCAGTGAAAAGCTGCACAACATGTTGCAAACGGTTCCACAGTCCTTTGTCCCCGAAATTAAAACCCTGCGCACCATCCCGACTCGAGAAGCACTTGGAAGTGCCAAGACACGCAGAGTGGGGGAAGTCCCCCACCCCAACGCAGCACACCCTCCCGGCCATCAGAGTCGAACCCGCAGTTCTAGGCCGGGCCGGTGCGGAGGCCCTCCGACAGTGGGTCGCGTTTGAGGAGAGGAGTGAAATTCAACAAAAATGGTCAAAATCCGTTAATATATGGATGAGTGGGGGGGGGGGGAATCTCCCGCGAAAATAGGGAGGGTTGGCAAGTATGGATATATCACATATTTGTAACTAAATGATACATTAATTTAAACAAAACACAGTATACACTGAGGAGTGAGTGGGTGGCACCAGGATTTTTTGGAAAAAATAAATTAAATAACGTTTTGTTAGTTCGATTTTTCGTTTGAACCAAAAATACGAAAATACCAGCCTTTTTTCGTTTTCAATCAAAAACGAAAAAACGGGAAACCAAAGCCGTTTTCTGAGTAAAAAAACGGATAACAAGAAGACCTAATTAAAAAAACGGTCCAGTTTTTGATAACAACTTCTTTCAATTTTCCATTTTGTATTGAAGAATGAAGAAAAAGACACCGGTGGACCCGCAGTTAAAGAACATATTTCAAAATAAAAGACACAAGGCTATAATGGCAATGCTGTAAAAGTTCAATCCTGGAACCCAGAAGTCTGACGACCCTTGGCCCCCCCTGCTTCCGGCGCCCATGCTGACGAGGATACGTTTATTTCTGCATTCACATGCAGATATGCATATATATATATATATATATATGTACACATACAGTAACTATGTTCATGTCATCTTCACTCTCAGTAAAGTCATTGTGTCTGATACTGTTATGAGTATTGAGAATAAACCTATTTGTGTGTTTCCACATTGCATGTGTTCATTCATAGTCCATATTTACAGCGTGCTACAAATGAAAATGCCTAAAACTTTGACTTGAATGTCTTGTTTATTAATCAACTAATGGACAGTGATTCAATTCAGTTCATGTAAGCCTTACACGCACTATTTTGAGCGTCTAGTGATTATGGCCTGCATGTCTTTCTGTTCTAACTCAGCTGTCAGCTTCTTAGCATGTTAGACAAACATCACATTCATAATGTAGACTAGTTGGACAAAATAATGCTTAACAACTGTTCCATTACTGAGTGAACTGTTTTAGGGGTCGACTGTATGATATATTGTTCTCCCGCTTGCTGCTGGGTGCAGGTGAAAGTAGGGTGACAGTTCTGTTCACATCACTGACATTTGTCACAGGTAAATCTGGCAGGTTTGCAACAAACATGACGTTGTTCAATGGTTGTCACACAGCGACAAGCTGGACACTGGATTTGCCGACACAGTACAAACCGGAAGTCAGCGAAATAAAGTTATGCACAGAACTTGTATACTTGTATTAATCTCTATAAACGCATATCTGCACGTGAATGCAGAAATAAACATATCCTCGTCAGCATGGGTGCCGGAAGCATGGGGGCCAAGGGTCATCAGACTTCTGGGTCTTTTACAGCATTGCCATTACATCCTTGTGTCTTTTATTTTGAAATATGTTCCTTAACTTCCGGTCCACCGGACTGCTTTTCTTCATTCTTCAAAACAAAACGGAAAATTGAATGAAGTTGTTATCAAAAACCAAAACCGGACCGTTTTTTGAATTAGGTCTTCTTGTTATCCGTTTTTTGATTCAGAAAACGGCTTTGGTTTCCCGTTTTTTTGTTTTTGATTTAAAACAAAAAAAGGCTGGTATTTTCGTTTTTTGGTTCAAACGAAACATCAAACTAACAAAACGTACACGGACCTTTTTTTAATTAGGTTTTCTCGTTATCCGTCTTTTGATTCAGACAATAAAAACGGGAAAAAGGCTTTGGTTTTCCGTTTTAAATAAAAAACGGAAAAAGGATGGTATTTTTGTTTTTTGGCTTTTGGTTTAAACGAAAAATCAAACTGACAACTGACCTCTGTACAGTCCGTGTACTTTTTGATTTTTCGTGGTGTTTATGTGATGTGAAATCTAAAAACGTTTTTTAAAAATAAAATAATACTTTATTCCGAGTGTGCTTGCTTTTGTCTTTGAAAGTCATCACATAACGGCATTGTAATACACGGTTCAACTGCATTAAATATTACATATCTGCCGTAATTCTCTATTTATAGAGCCCTGCTGAGAAGACTTCTAGACAAACAGGAGAACTGCCGCCAAAACTGAAAACGTGACGTGGATCATAAATATTTAAGCAATTAAACAACATCTTCCATTTCTTTTCACACAATACGTCTCCTTGCAGTATCAACACTAATTCGGCTGACTTTTATATTTGATCCAATTGGTGGATAGGCTGTATTTACACCATAACGGTGCAGAGCTGATAGAAAGGGACACCTGGTGGTCAAAGCACGTTATTGAATTGTATTATTTTATTATTAGATTTTAATAGGATCCCTTTAAAGTATATTCATTACTCGTTATTCTCTACTAATAGTTAATTAAAGACTGTATATAATGACTAGTTTGCACATCCCTTTCAAGATTTCAAGATTTTCTAAGCTAAGGTTTATTGACATATCATATTATACACAACTACGGTGTATGCAATGAATGAAAAACTTGGGTCGCAGGTTCCTCAACAGTGCATTACAAGACATCTATGAATATGTGTGTATACCTCCACCATTAAACTGTCATTCTGCACATTTCTTATACTATCTACATACATCTTATAAGAGTATAATACATATGTATAATATCAGTTAAAATAAGTGCTTAAACATAGTTAACATTGCAGGAAAGCAATATATTAAGTACTTTGTCAGACTTAATATTTATCTGTAGATACAAATGTCACTGTGTGTGCTGTGTGCTCTGCATGTGTGACCATTAAAGAGGGTTTCATCCCTCCATATTCTTCTTCTATACCCCGAAAGCTTTTTTCTTATTCAAAAGAAGACCATAACCTAAAGTACTCTTTAATGTTTAAATTAAGCCTTATTAGTTTTTCTGTTTTGCACATCCTCCTATTAATATCTAATAATAAAATAATACAATTCAATAACGTGCTTTAACGACCAAGTGTTCCTTTCTATCAGCTCTGCACCGTTATGGTGTAAATACAGCCTATCTACCAATTGGATCAAAGTCAGCCGAATTAGTGTTGATACTGCAAGGAGACATATTGTGTGAAAATAAATGTAAGATGTTGTTTAATTGCTTATATATTTATGATCCATGTCACGTTTTCAGTTTTGGCGGCAATTGTTCCTGTTTGTCTAGAAGTCTTCTCAGCAGGGCTCTATAAATAAAGAATTTTCAAAGAGAAAAGCAAGCACACTCGGAATAAAGTATTATTTTATTTTTAAAAAACGTTTTCAGATTTTACATCACATAAACACCAAATCCCAGGATGCATTACGGCTAAACCATCCAATCATCGAGCTGAGGACCTTGCCTAGTCTGTTTCCGGTTCCACATCCACACGCATGGATTAACAACGATTTAATACATTAATGTAGCCTTTGTTTCTGCTAAAAGAGGTGTCGACCAGCTGGGGCAACAAGAAAATCGGCGTAATAGAGTGTGACTATTAAAAAATAAATCATTACGTCGGGGTAGCATTTGCTTGGCATTTCCGGTTATCTCTCCACTGGTTAACATGGGCTAACAATACAACTGTCACGTTTGAAGGGACGAAATCGTGATATCTTCACGTCTCCCAGCATGGTAAATCGTCACATGTTCACGTCTTGCCGTGATATCGGGTTGAATAAAACCTAGCACAAAAAACAATAACTAAACACTGTTAGTTGAACTAGGAAGGTCTGGGTGGACTACCATCCCTTCCAGCGAGACCAGGGTGCATTCTTGCCCTCTACAGGAACCGAGGGGTCTCACTATAAACTTTAACTACCACACAAAGTCTCTGAACCGACTCGGGGGTCGTGTCTGCCTTCTCGGCAGGGGGGCTGGGGACAGGGGGTGCCGGGTCTGGTCCAGGCGGGGAAAAGGGGAAGAAAGTGGGGGGAAACTCAGTTACTGACGGGGGGCTGCTGCTCTGCTCACCGGGGGACCTGAGTGGGGGTGTCGAGGGGGAGGCTGTGGGCCCCGGTGTCCCTTGGGAATGTGGAGAAGCGACTCCTCTGTAAGGAGCCAACCTGTCTCTGTGGAGCACAACTTTTCTCCCCTTGGGAGGCAGCAGCACCCTGTAGACCACTTCCCCCACCCTCTCCAGTACTCTGCAGGGACCAACCCACTGGCTGTCCAGTTTTGGATACCAGCCTTTTTTACGTTGTGGGCTGTAGACCCAGACCAGTTCTCCGGTGCTGCCCTCTTGTCCTGGTGCCTGCAAATTTCCCCTCTGTGGGACTAATAAAGGTATTCTGATTCTGATAGTTCCGTTTCTGTCTCACCCCAGCACTTTTCTGCTGATCGTGGGCAAAGGCGTGAGTGGAATCAAGGCGGTCCTGAAGTCTCCTGCCGTACTCAGGCCCTGGAGGAGTGTCCAGGGAGTCTGGCTGTACGCACACTGTAGTACGCCCTGACACATACGCAGAGCCTCAAACTGAGACCACAGGCCCATGGTTGCTTTGGAGAAGACTGCCACTTCCTCCCACGGTGGCCGCTGCTGCGCCTCGACCCACTGCAGTACAGGCTGTAGGACTGCGTCCAGCTCTTGCTGTTGCTTCCACTCTGCCACGTCCACTGCCTGGAACTCCCGGCAAATAACCTCTTCCACTTGTCGAGCTGCAGCACAGACGGTGTCCTCCTCCAGCAGCTCCTTTTCATGAGTCTCTCTCTTCTCAAAGTAGTGGCATCCGCCAGCGGCACATGGGCGGCGGGAGAGAGCGTCTGCATTTGTGTGACACACCCCAGCCCGGTGCTCCACCCTGAAGCCGAAGAATTGGAGCTCTTCTAACCACCTGGCGACCTGCCCTTCTGGCTCCTTGAATGTCATGAGCCACTGTAATGCAGAGTGATCAGTCCTCACCGGGAACGCCTGGCCACACAGGTAGTATTTAAAGTGCCTGATGGACAGCACCACTGCCAAGAGTTCCCTGCGAGTGACGCAGTATCGTCGCTCTGCTTTGTTGAACGCCCGGCAGAAGTATACCACCACCCGCTCCCTCTCTGGTGTAGTCTGGGAGAGCACTCCGTCTACACCCACGCCGCTAGCGTCTGTGTCCAGGGTGAATGGCAGACTGGGGTTGGCTGGGGCGAGAACCGGGCACACACTCAAGGCACGCCGAAGGCTGTCAAACGCTGCTTGAGATTTCTCAGACCAAAGGAAATCACTGTCCTTCAGCAGCAGCTGGAAAAGGGGTGCAGCAGTGCAAGCAAAACCCCCTACAAACTTCCTGTAGGACGAGGAGGGGCCAGGAAACTCTTCAGCTGCTTCTGGTTGCACGGATTTGGCCAGCCCGTGACCGCCTGCACTGCAGAGACACAGCCCTTATCAGCTCAGTCATTTCAGCAACCCATGCAAGCTTCTCCTCCTCCCTGCAGCTCCTCACCGCCGGTGGTACCGGCCCTCCGTTTCTCCTAGCAGCTACACTCCACACATTCTCTCTCTCCACAGCCATCTCCAAGGCCGCCTGCAAGGACTGTGGATGCTGCAGCTGTACCTCGACCCTCAAATCGGCAGGGAGGAGAGCCCTGATGAATTGATCCCGTGCCAGCTCACTCTGCACTCCGGGTGGCATGTTTGCATACGCCCGCCACGCCAGACTCTCCACGTCGTTAACCAACGCACGCAGCGTCTCCCCAGACTTCCTACAGCAGTTACTTAATTCATTTCAGAACAGCTCTGGCGGGAAACACTGTCCAAACCGCCTCTTCAAAGCCCCGGCTAACGCTTCATAGCTGTGTCGGTCCTCCGGGCTAAGTAGTAGCAGGCATGAAAGAGCCCCGTCTGTGAGGCACAAAGCTAACTGTAGCGCTTTAGTCTCTATCGACAAACTCCCGGCATGTGCTAGCAGTTCAAATTGGGCATGGAAAGCCTCCCAGTCTGCCCTACCCGAGTATTTGGGTGTTTTCACGGATGTGGCAGCTGCTACTGGTTGTTGGGTGCCACCATTGTTGTTTACATCCAGCTTGTCAATGGCGCGAAACGCCGCTGAGGACGGCGACATCCCCGCGTCTCTAGCCATCCTCACCGCCGACTCTCTCAGGCGCTCTCTCGCCTCCCCTGCACTCTTGAACTCCCTGCTCATGTCCTTCGACCACCCGCATGCTCCACATACATGCCAACCTTTCCAAATCCAAAAGAGGTAGGTTTGCGCGCGGCAAATGTGCACACCCAAATTAGGTAATGAGAAGAAATGGAACCCATAATTACATGTATAAACCATGTATTTAACATATATTGCATCATTTTATGCATATTTCAGAAAAAGTGGTAGTTTTGTAAACAGTGACATCAACCACATGTCTGGTCTGTAAAATGCCCGAAAAGTAAAAGAATGTGAGATAAATATCTCAAAGTCTCCACATTTTATTATATTTTTAACCTCTTAAGCCCGAGGGTCCCTCCAGTGGACCCCTCCCACCGTTTTCTTACGAGACTATGTCTCAGGGCTTCTTAACATTGATGAAACTATTAATGTTCCATACCCTTTTAACGATAAGAAACTCAGCTAACTGACAATATGAACCATTTTTAGCTAAAAGAAACACAAGAGTAATACCAAGCCTTTGAATTAGCATGGAGCGAAAAAATGCTAACTAATGCTAACGGACTTTTGCACAGCACTCACGGTAGCAATGCCCTTATTACTTATCGTCACTGCACAAACAAGATATCCGATTAAAGCTGAGACTCCACAGATTCCACACATGTAATGTCATCACTGTACGACCCCGAATTCGGGAGCTATCAGCCAGAAAAGAGAAAGTAAACAACATCCGGTTTCAAAAATATTACAATAATTACGTCTTACCTTTTTTGATTTGTGATCAAAAGTTGTGTTCAATGGAATAAAAACGCCGCTCAAGGTTAATCCAATGTCTTTGTGTCATGTAGAAATGTTTACTGATAATCCACCATCATATTTATGGCAATATACTGGGTATAAAGTTTTGCCGTCCAAGCTTGTACTTTCAGATATGCTTCGTTTGCTTCTCTATTACGTCCGCAATGATAATGTTTACGTGGATTTGGGAACTGCCCATCGATTCTATTGGATGTAATGGTTAAGAAAAAGGTGTAAATCACCCAAATCGACCAATGGGTTCCAGAGATATGGTCCTGCGTAAAGTATGAAGAATGCCAGCCGGCGTAAGCACTTTACGCAGCAGACTTTACTTATTGTTTACTATGTAAGGAAGCAGGAATTGCATGACCCAGAGCGCACGGAGCACAGAGCGGACAGCAGATAACGGAATTGCAGTTTTATTGCTTATAGATTATCAGAATATTTCAAAAGGGGACACAGCCATATTGGATATTAACCTATGGATTAACTACATCATCGTTGTTATCGTTTTAATGCCATTGAAGACCAGTTTAGACCAGACAAAGACAAAGGTAAGCCATTGTTAGCATTGTGGGCTACCTAGCGCCACTTGTTTTGATGTACGTTTTTGTTGATAACGTCGCGAGTTTGTATCTTTCAGTGTTGAGGTGGGCACCGTTAGATTCTGTGTCTTTGCGATCATAAACGATATGTTGGATGTGCAGCTAGGATAAGTAATAAGGGAGCTAGGAGTGATTTTCGGTGCAGTAATAGGTTAGCATTTTTCGCTCGGGGCTAATCCAGAGGCTCACTGTTAGCATTGTGGGGCCTAAGAGGATAACAACAGTTGTATTTGGATGGAATGAATACTCTATAGTGATAATTCAAAGTAATACAATTATTTTTACAGTGAAAAAGGTCAAATGGAACTGATGGTTCCCAAATTACAGGGTGAGTCCGCCTGGACTTTATTTTTCTAAACCTCTCTAAAAAGGTCAAATTTCACTTGTTTTGCATCAATCTTGATACAGGGTACTTATATGTTATAGTTTGGATTCTTAAAGCTTTTAGTCTACTAACCCATCATTCACTATAAGTAATGTTTTTTTTTTAGGCGGACATTAGAATTTACATGTTTTTACTATGTTCCATCTGAATTTACTTTAAAATAAAAACATCTATATTGATTCTGACACTTCTACATCCAACTCACAGATGTAACCTTGCTTTGAGAGAAAAGATTATTAATTTAACCCTTTTAGAAGTGAAGATATAGTCTTTGCTGTGTTAGTGGCATTTTTGAGCCTGAAACCTGAAAAACAGGCTCAGGGCTTAAGAGGTTAATGTGTTTCTGGTCCTCTTTCAGTTGAGACACTGTAGATGAAGGATGTGTCAGAATGTAGAAATCTTGTGTGAACATTGGATAAAGCCAAGTTCATAATCTTGTTTCATATTGTTGACATATTAGAGTCAAAGGTTTGCACAGAGCGAAATATCTTTGTGTTGCGCCATAAATCAGAAAATCATTTCCTGCATGTTTCTACTAATAAAGTGTGATATAAATAATGTACAGGCTTTCAGATTGCTGTAGTTCACTAAACAGAGACATTAACGACATGTTTGATGTTGAAAATGTCAGAAAAAGTGAAAGAATGGGAGATAAATATCCCCAAAGGTCAAAATTGTATTATATTTTGTGTGTGTTTGTGGTCCTCTTTCAGTTGAGACACTGTAGGTGAAGGATGCTTCAAGAAAAGACCAAACACTGGATGTCTTTTCAGTCGCCAACATCAGACTGTCATTTTTGAGACACTGATATTAATGCTGCAGGACTCAAATGCCTCGTCTCTGTTCCCTCACTCATTTGGGAGTGATTACCCATCAGCCCCGGGGGTGCAGAGGAAAGGCAGCGTTACATTTTCATAACAAAACAATGGGGTTGCTAAGCCGTTGCTAGGCCATTTTTTGGAGTTGCTATAGCAACTCCAAGCTACCCCCTGGCAGAGTCCTGCACGGGTCTGATTTTCAAGACCCGTTCCCGACCCGCACCCGCAACGTGCAATACCGAACCCGCCCTGCTACCCGCACATATTACCAATTAGTTCCGCAACCCGACCCGACCCGTTGGCACAGGATCCGCAACCCGACCCGAACCCGCATATATATATATGAGCAGTGAAAACGTGCAATTATTAACACACGCAGTTGCATATTTGTCTCAAAAAGCGTGGGATGTTGGTTATTTTCTCCAACTAGGAGGACACCAAAAGCCTCCAAGACGTTGGATTTCGCTCTTGAGGAAGTGTTGGAAAATGCTGTATTCTCCGCTGGAGAGCTTCACCTCAGCCATTCAGAATGTACAGCGCTCAGAAGCAGATTGATGCGCTGCAGAGGTTATGATTATGCACGGTCCCGCGGGGGAGAGGTCTGAGGATTTAAACATTAAACTAAATTATTATTATTTTAATATATTTATTATGCAACACCCGCGACCCGACCCGCATCATATTTGTTTTACCCAGAACCGAACCCGGAAAAAAGTGTTTGAAAAAATACCAACTGCGAATCACCTTTTTTGCGGGTCACCCGTCGGGTACCCGACCTGATGCAGGACTCTGCCCCCTGGCGCCGCCCCTTGTCTCGTGAGTTTCATGTATTTTCTTCACTCCGCTGGGGTACTGCTCTCATGTCAAGAAGCATCAGATCAGTGCATGCGCTGCATTGTCCAATCAGTGAGCGATACACAGTAAGGGGGCGGAGTGAGTATCTGAGGATTTCATCGGAGGATGGTCTGGTGGTTCCTCGGTTATCGCTCCTCCATTATCGCTCCTCGTTCCTCCGGCAGAAATAAGAGCCATGGGACGCTACTCAAGATGCCACAGACAAATCAACTTCCGGTGATACCGAGGACCGACGACCGAGGAAATGAAAATAGTCGACCTGAGACGCAGCCAGAGACATAACATCATATTGTATAGTGCAAAACTACAATTATCTACCAGCAAAATAGCCAAAAGATATTCTGCTTAGAGAGCCTTGGAGCTAATAATGGATGAGAGTGAGTGGAATGCATTAGAAGAACACGGTGAAGTGGAACAGGAAGACATTTCTGAAGATGAGGATAATGTGGAGGTAAACTCAGAATTTAACAGTGAATTGGAAGATGAACTTGACTCAGAGCCAGCTGCTGGAAGACCCCCACAGCCAGCCGCTGAAGGACCCCCACAGTCAGTTGCAAGAAGACCCCCAAAGTCAGTCGCAAGAAGACCCCCACAGCCAGCTGCTGGAAGACCCCCACAGCCAGCCGCTCAAGGACCCCCAGAGCCAGCATATTTATGTATATTTCACAGCCAAATACTTTTGGATATGTGGTTCTTGTGTTTCAATTGCTGTTAAATTACTTTATTTCCTTCAGGGCTTTGATTATTATATGACAGATTAAAATAATAAACATTAATGAAACAATGTTTAATTTACATTTGTCCTAGAAAAGCATGAGCAAAATGTAAACCTAGTTTTTATTACAGTGTATTTGTTTTAAACATAAATTACATTTTTATCACAAAAAACGATGGACACTTCCATTGTTACATTGGATCTAGCAAAGAGTATTTTCAAAAACGAATCGCATATTTCATTTATATTGTTGGGGAATGAGTTAAAGACAATATATATATATATATATATATATATATATATATATATATATATATATAATATATATATATATATATATATATATATATATATATATATATATATATATAATATATAAGGAATTGTGCATGCTGAATTCAGTTCTGTATTTTTTTAAACCCTGAAATATGTCCCGGGTCAATTTGACCCGAACATTACCAAAGGGTGCGAAATGTGAACATAACACAAAAAGCCAGCGTAATGTACTCTGTTGAAAGTAAAAATGTCCTACATTCAAAATGGTATACTCAAGTAAAAGTACAAAAGTAATGGCATCAAAATATACTTTATAGTTACAAAAAGTTAAAAATAATAAAAAATATTGTTGTTTTTTTTATAATAATTTTGTATGTATTTGTTGCACTTGGCAAAGGGGGGATTATAATAATTACGTGATATACTGCTGGGTAACTTGACCCATAATAATACATAATAATGTATTAGTTAATCTATATTCTCTATTATAAATATATCGTGACAATGTAGTAACAACATTTGGAAAATAAATGTAATGGTTTAAAAAGTCAGAATTGCCTCCAAAATGTATTAACCTGTTGAACCCCATCCCTGTTTTCCAGGTCTCAGGCTCGAAAATGACATTCCCAGAACAAATGACCATATCTTCACTTCTAAAAGGGGAAAATTAATAATCTTTTTTCTCAAAGTAATGATAAACCTGTGAGTTGGATGTAGAACAATCAGAATCAATATAGATGTTTTTTATTTTAAAGAAAATCCAGACTGAACATAGTAAAAAAACCGGAAATTATAGTGTCCGTCCAATAAAAATATTTTTTACTTATAGTGAAAACCACCCTTGAATGATGGGATGGTAGACTTAAAGCTTTAGGAATCCAAAGTACAACATATAATAAGTACCCTGTATCAAGATTGATGCAAAACAAGTGACATTTGACCTTTTTAGAGAGGTTTAGCAAAATAAACTCCACCTCTGGGGTGATTTGGGTAGAAATGGGCGTTCTTGCCGTTTCTCTGGCACCCATTGGTCGATTTTGGTGATTGACATCTCTTTTTAACCGTTAGAGAATCGAAGGGGAATTTCCACATACACACCAACGTTGCCAAAAAAAGTGGGGGCTTCGCGCATGCAGTTTCCCCAAATCAAAACCTGTCCGCACTCTGAAATCTGAAAAGTAGGTTTATTGCTTATGGATTATCAGAAATAATTTCCAAGTGACACAGACACATTGGATTAACCTATGGATTAACCTTCAGTAGCGTTTTTATCGTTTTAATGCCATTGAAGACAACTTTTGATCAGACAACAAAAAAGGTAAGACATAGTACAGTTTTTGCTACCTAGCGCCACGTGTTATTATGTCTGTTTTTGTTTATTATGTCACAAGTTCTTATCATGGAGTGATGATATATATACCCATCGATTCTGTGTCTTCTCACGATGCTAATCAATATGATGGATGTGCAGTTACGATAAGTAATAAGGATGTTATGAGCAGTGTTGTGCTAGTTACTGAAAACCAGTAACTAGTTACCATTACTAGTTACTTCATTTCAAAAGTAACTCAGTTACTTTATTGATTACCTAAACCCAAAAGTAACGCGTTACCGTGAACAGTAACGCATTAGTTACTTACAAAAATTGTTCCCATTAATTCCCTTATTGCCTTCATTTCAGTACTGTTATTGCATTGGAGAATAATACAATCTGTTGATCAAGAAATAGCAATAGAAATAGTAGAAATATCCTGCATGTGTTCTACATCATACCGTGCAATGGCTTTATCAACTTTTCCCTGGCTAGCAGTCCCTCGGTTAAAATCCAGCCGCTGTTGCTTAGGTGGAGGTGGAGTGGCGTCGGATGAGTCTGGGTCTGTGGTCTTAGCTAGGCTACTAGCTTCGTCCCAGCATGTTGTTTCTGCAGATGTTTCAAGATATTTGAATTGCTGTTTTGGGCAGTAGATAGGATCTTTGACCCGCCAAGACACAACTTACATTTAACTAAAACGTTCTTTTCTTTGTGCTCGACAAAAGTGAAAAAGTGAGAATATCTCGAGGCAGAGAAACTCGACTTGAGCTCCGCAGCCGCCATGATAGTCTTGTTAGTAAACATACACACGCCCACAGCGCGTCTCCGCATGTGACACAGGAAGTATCTAAGTACATTTACTCAAGTACTGTACTTAAGTACAGTTCTCATCTCTGTTCGCCTCGCTGTTGGCGCCGCTCACCAACGTCTGGGAGCCGAGACTATATAAAAAAAAAACGGAGTAACACACCATGTAGTAACGGTAACTGAGTTACTGAATTAAAAAAATAACGCGCTAGAGTACTAGTTACTGCCAAAAATAATAATAATACTTTGTAACGCGTTAGTCCCAACACTGGTTATGAGTGAGTTTCTGTGCAACCACTGTTAGCTAATTCAGAGGCTCAGCATTAGCTTTGTGGGTTTTTTTGCAAAAAAAAAAAAAAACATCAGTTAGCTGAGTTTCTTCCCATTACATGGATATAAAAGATTCATAGTTTATTAAATATTAAGAAGCCCTCAGACGCTGTTTCCTGCAGATGATGTGTTTTTCCGCCCGGGGGCGGGGGTGATGGGTTTCAATAGGTTAAAGTAAAAAGTATTGTAACACTTCTTATCTTGGGCTATGCTATCTGACTAGAAGGATTCTGGGTTCTACTAGAGTGGATAGACAGGTAAGTAATTAGACCACAGACCAGGTGGTTTGAATAGAACAGCCGGCAATTTACTGACCAAATAGACAAATAGACAAAACATTAAACATAGACAATGAAAATTTTCTGTAGTATAATCGGAGGGAAGTATTTCACCTTTCCCTTGTTTTCTGATTTCTGTGACTTAGCAAATGGTATCCATATAGGATGAACAAAATAAAATAGCCTATTTTATTTTAGACCGGTCTACTAAGTATTATTTATAGATTTTTCCTATTTTAATCTCTTCAATATCCTGAGTTAACTCTTTTTCTTTTCCCTTTTCACAGGTAAAATATATCTAATTCAATGAAAAAAACACAATTGTACCATCAATGAAATCAAATGACAAATGAAAACATAGAGTACAATATATAGTGTCTCTTTAAATCCAGGTACAACTTAAATCCAGTTCTAACCTTATAATTTCTTCAATACTCCTACCACTCTGGCAGTGAGTTCAGCTATTGTCTCTTGATAAACCAGCAAGTCCTCTCACTGGCGCGAAGATCAAAGCAGTCCGTGGGTCTGGCTCGCCATGTTGTATCAGAGCGTGTGTGTGTGTTGTCCTCTCACTCGCGATCAACTCTCTTATCCAGTCCAAAAAACCTGACCAAAACACCGTTGGTTAATGTTCTATACCGTCTACTGGGTTTCCCGACCGTGTGGATGGTATTTTTATCTTTTTTAAATCAACTTTGAATCACTTTTAATATAATTTACTCCGCTCGTCTCATCTGCGTCTTGCTCCGTTTTCTCTTTTCTCCTGCTACGCTGCGCGTGCCTGGTGGTAAGCAGAGATCCCTTAAAGTAGGGGTCCCCAAACTTTTTCCTGTGAGGGCGACATAACTTTTCCCTTCTCTGATGGGGTCCGGGGTCAGTTTGTAACAGAAAAAGTGTGACGATCGCAGGGGTGCCTAAACGTAAACATTTATTGTTTTCTAGAAAGCCACACATAACCAAATATTAATAACCCTTTCCGGGATCTTCACAGAAAAAAAAGTTAGGAGATAAATAATAAAACTATTAATGAAATAAATAACACCATTTATGAAATAAATAATAACCAAATAACCCTCTCTGGGTTCTTCAGAGAAAAAATAAAGTCTGGAAATATATAATAACACTATTTATGAAATAAATAATAACCAAATAACCCTCTCTGGGTTCTTCACAGAAAAAAAGTCCATTGAACATTAACTTTCTGTTGTGCCGTGCACAATCTTAACAGGTAAAAGTTTAGCTTAGTTGTCAGAGCAGAATCTATTACTCAAATGACTCATATGAGCAGTCTCTCAAAGTTCTTGTGTTCCTTCCTTATAATCCTTTTGTAGGTTCCAGTAGGCTTGTCGACACCGCTGTTTGCAGCTCTCTCTCATCAACTTCCCTGTGAAAACCACAAAGCAAGCAGGCTGAGAAACCAAACTAAGTGATACAGCACCTACACAGCACAATACATTTCACTACCAGTATGGTTGTGGAGATGGATTTTATCGCAGTAGATTTTATTATGATTACATTTGTTTATACTCAGAATGACTCATTCAAGTCAGAAAAGTGAGCTTACCTATGTATGCTCATCAGTGTGAACTGTGGGCCCTGCATCTGGCTGGTGAGAAGTTGAATGTCAGGTTCCATTCTAGTCACAGCCAGTCTCAAACACTGATGCACATGTTCATCTGTCAATCTTGATCTCATCGGAGTTTTCAGGTGTTTCATGTGTGAAAAGGTTTGCTCGCAGATATACGTGCTGCCAAAAAGTGTAAACATCTTCATTGCGTGTTTTTTTATGTTAGGGTACGTGTCGTTTGGGAGGGCGGCATAGAAGTCAATGAGACTGTTGGGCTTGAATGCGTCTTTCAGAACATCACAGTTCTGTAAATCGGCCAACTCAAACTGATAAGAAGGCTGGGCTTCATCGATTTCTGCAAGAAAGGGGTTCTGGAAAAGAAGGATTTCTTTTGCATTAACATGTAGTATCCGGAATCGCACACCAAACTCCGCCTTCAGCATTTCCAGTGATTCCACACACTTTTCAGCTGGGAACGGGACCGCTGGGTTCTCTGCAGAGAGGTTTTGGGTAGCAGGGAGATGGATGAAGTTGTGCTTTTTCACTTGTTCCAAAAGCAGCGCAAGTTTCACCTCAAATGCTTTTATGTGAGAATACATGTCGCAAATGAGTTTCCCCTGGCCTTGTAGCAACAAGTTAAGGCTGTTCAGCATTTCTGTCACGTCTGTTAAAAATGCGAGGTGCCATTTCCATTCTGGGTCGATCAGCTCTGTGACCGTTTTGTCTTTTGAATGAAGAAATGCGTTAATTTCGGGTAGCAGCTCGTAAAAACGCCTCCAAACTCTGCCCCGGCTCAACCATCGGACCTCTGTGTAGCACAGCACATCGCCCAGGGCCGGCCCATAGCACTGGCGTTATAGATGTTCGCCTAGGGCGCCAGATCTGGGAGAGACAGCAAGCGCATTTCGTGGCATCTGCGGGCAGTGGCAAGTATTTCCGGCATCTGCCACAGAGGCCGCTACTCCGTGGTATCTGTGGCAAGTATATGCCACAGATGTGGTATCTATAATGAAAACATGTATTATGCACTTTAAGTATATTGTTATGCTAATCATTTTGCGCTTTTACTTGAGTAACATTTTAATGCATGACTTCTACTTGTAACAGAGTATTCCAACATTTAGGTTGGCTACTTCTACTTTTACTTCACACTAGAACCGCCAGGGGTCGCTGTATAGCCTACCTAAAACCACCAACGTGTCAAATGAACGAATGCATTGATTTTCAAGGTACAATATTATTTTATTTATCATACTAGAACACAATGAGTGTTGCCACTACTCGCCGTGGCGTGTGCCTTGGCATTTGTAGCATCTCCCACAGAGGCCACTACTCTGTGGCATCTGCGGCACGTATATGCCACAGATGCCACAACTTGCCTTGGCAAGTATATGCCACAACTTGCCGTGGCAAGTAAATGCCACAGATGCCACAACTTGCCGTGGCAAGCATATGCCACAACTTGCCGTGGCATTTGTGCATGCTGAACGAGAGTTGCCACAAGATGCCAAAGTTAAGAGAAGTTTTACAGTAGCTGCCACTCGCCTTCCGTGGCAAATGCTGATATTTAAACTCGTATTTATCGTGTAAAATGTCGCTGTTTAGGCATGACTTTATCGGACTGATCTGTACACAGGACTGATGTGCGATCTCTATTTTTCAAAAAGATAATAAATGATAATTTATATTCAATTTTACTTGGAATAGCCTACGTGGTTTGCTAAAATAAACAAACGTGCTATATCTATGATAGTAGGCTAAACATAGGCCTATATTGTAATAAAAAAAGAAATATTGGCAAGTGAGCGTTGCAACGCAAGCCCTTGGCAATTGTCGCTTCTTGAGGGGAATTTCCACTGCTTGCTACGATAACCAGGTGTATTGTTACTAGTAAAGACAAATAATAAAAAAATAAATATCTGTATTGACACAGCAACGTGTACAATGGTGTTATTAGACTTGGCTACAGACTTAGGGCAGCACCATGAGAATGATTAATACTTAAATAAACATGAAGAATGTTCTCTTAAGCATGATACTCCAAGCAATCCTCATTTAACCGTATAAAGTTGATTTAATATGTTGAGGAAAGAGGGTTACAATGTAATATAATTACACTCTTGTTAAAACTTTTTTTGTGCATCAGTAAAAACGTTATATGTCATGCATGCAAATATCAAATCATTGTGTTGCTAATTAACATAAACAGATTTTGATATGATACGTTGTATTTACTTTATTTATCTAAAATGTTGAAATCTTTGCGTTACAGCACTGATAAGGGATAGGAAACATAAAATAATAATAATAAAAAGAAACAGGAAATACTTTACACATTATTAGTAGATATTTATCTACAGAGTATCTAAAGAATAAACAATATAGCCTACTGGATATGTAAGAATACACTATAATAAACCATCTTACTAAAACCAATAGAAACATATATTTGTCTTTCTTAACCCTTTCATGCATGAATTATGAAAGCCTCACTCAGGATTTTTTTACCAGGTGTTTTTATTGCTCTTGGGGCATGAAAAACAAGATTTTAACTTTAGTTTATTTTTATCTATTTTTTTCAAATTTAGAACATTTAAAAATACATTTAAAAAAAGAATTTTAAGGATGATGTTTTATAATAATATATCTTGAGTATTATCATAAAAATAGCACGTTTATTTATTTTAACAAACCACGTTCTCCAAATAAAATCTATAGAACATATCATGTTTAATCTTTTTGAAAAATAGAGATCGGACCATCAGTAACAGATCATCAGTCCTGTGTACAGATCAGTCCGATAAAGTCATGCCAAAACAGCGACATTTTACGCGATAAATACGGGTTTAAATATCAGCATTTGCCACGGAAGGCGAGTGGCAGCTACCGTAAACCTTCTCTTAACTCTTAACTTGTGGCATTTACTTGCCACGGCAAGTTGTGGCATATACTTGCCACGGCAAGTTGTGGCATGGTTGTGGCATATACTTGCCACGGCAAGTTGTGGCATGGTTGTGGCATATACTTGCCACAGATACCACATCTGTGGCATATACTTGCCACAGATACCACGGAGTAGCGGCCTCTGTGGCAGATGCCGGAAGTACTTGCCACTGCCTGCAGATGCCACGAAATGAGCCAGGCCCTACTGAGATCTGGGGAGGCGCTGCGCTAGTAGAAAAACCTTTTTGATCGTTGGCGCTCATGCTAATTTTCGGCCTTGATGTAACAATATTCATAATTAAGTAAATGTAACACCCTTTTCATCCTGGTTACACTTTTCATTTGCCCTGTACGATGGGTGATGTAAGTGATGAAAATGGGGGATGTTGGCTTATCAGGCGCCTGCAGCTCACAGCCAAAGTGCGAGTGAGCGAGGGAGAGAGGGAGTGCACCGCCCGGTACCGGCGCTGTTGTTATTATAATCTGGTGCTAGCTTCTCTAACGGATATAAGAAGAAGATGTTTCTACAATAATGTGGAGGGAGAGTCCTCTCCAATCAGACTGAGAGGCTCTGTGAGGTAAAGGACTCCGAGTGTTTAGATTTAGTCATTTTATCTCACTGGTTCTCAAACGGTTTGATCACAATTTATGTGAACAAATATTTCCAAGGCACTCCTTTATAATTATTGGGATGAACAGGTTTGAAATCATTTTAAAGTATACTATAGGACAGTAAACCAAAAATATCGTTTTAAACTGGAGAGATTAAAAAATATGCACGAGTAAATAAATGTTAATGGTCAAATAAGATAAAGAACAACAAAAATAAAATAAGTTACATTTATTTGTTATTGGCTATGGTAGGTGATTGGTTATGTTCAAATACTTATTTGATTAATAAAATGTAAACCAATCTTTTTTATATGGGTGTTTAGAGTGTTACCCCTAGATCTAGTAGTAATGCTGCTCAAAGTGCACCAGATTGAAGCATTTTGCTTTAAAATGTTAAAATCCCAGGGGGCATACCCCCGGACCACCCAAGAGGATGTCACGTCCACCCCACATTCTATTGTGTATTCATTGGATACTCTATTGATCTTTATCTTTTCTATTGTACGATTCTCTAGCTGGGGCGCCAGCTCAAATCTCGCCAAGGGCTGCAAATTGTCTAGAGCCGGCCCTGACATCGCCGTGCGCAGACTCCAGTTCAGACAGGAATTGTTGGAACTGCCTGTGTTTAAGTCCCTTTGCTCTGATGAAGTTTATGCATTACACCACAACCTTCATGACAGAATCCCACTTCAACACTTTGCAGCACAGTGCTTGCTGGTGAATTAGGCAGTGGACTTGTAGCGGGGCGATGAGACCTTGTTCTTCCATCTCCCGGTTCATGCGTCCTATTAGACCCCGAGACGCGCCCACCATACTAGGAGCCCCGTCAGTCGTGATGCTGGCAAGCTTTGACCAGTCTAGGTCCATCTCTTCCATGGTTTGGCATACTTTGCCGAAAATATCCTCCCCCGTTGTAGTCCCTTTGAGACTTTGGAGGGCTGCCAGCTCCTCGCACATCTCAAAGTTTGCGCTAACTCCACGAATAAAAATGAGCAGCTGCGCTGTGTCTTGCACGTCCGTGCTCTCATTCAGTGCTAATGAAAAAAAGTCAAATTCTTTCGTCTTCTGCTGCAGCTGGGAATATACATTACCCCCGATTTCTTCAATGCGTCTGGTGATTGTACTCGCTGACAGACTCACGGTATTAAAGACATCTTTCTTCTCGGGACACACCTCTTCCGCGACAGCATTCAAACATTTCTTGACAAACTCTCCCTCAGTGAAAGGTTTACCGCTGCTTGCTATCAGTTTAGCAACTCGAAAGCTGGCCCGAACGGATGACTGGTTCAGCTGAGCTTGGCGTACAAATGTATTCTGCTGATCTAACAGTCCACTTTTTAGCTTTGAGAATTTGTCTGCTCGCATTTGGCCTTTCAAGTTATCATACTTGTCTTTGTGGCGGGATTCATAGTGTCGGCGCAGATTGTATTCTTTGAATACCGCTGTTACAGTACAAGTTGAGTCATGACAACTGGCGACATTCTATTATTTTCGTCATAGGAATCCGGGGCGTGTACATTGAGGACCCATTGTTGACTTACCAGGAAAGAAACATCGTTTCTCGTTTACGTTCATCTTTTGCTATATCTGCCTCCATAGGATCACTTTGATGCACATTCAGTACTCGTATGTGAGGTTGTGGGGGAGAGGTCGATATCGTGACGCTTACAGGGAGGTATCGAACATTACAAAGTAGGTGACTGTGTAGATGCCTGTTCAAAATATTGCAAACTTGAATAAATCATTTAAATTATATTATTTGTTTCCGACTTTCATTTGTTCATCGTTCTTAATGTGATGTATATTAGCTTTGATAGCTGTCCATACCTTCAGACAGCCTAAAAGTAAAACACAAGTTGTTTATTCACAAACGCTCATCGACATGACTGGATCACTCATGACAAGTTGTGATCAGCTCCGATTAAATTGTGATATCAATTCTGTAGCTATTCTCCAGGGAGCACGTTTTTTTGATGAAATACCTGTATCCCTCTCATCACAACAAGACTCTACACTGTGCAGGAAAAACAATTACATACATGAAAATAACCTTGATGCATGGGAATGAAAAACACAAACTATCTTCCGTGGCTATGCTGATATGTCACAGTAACAGTCAACCACATAAAAGTAAGTCCAGCGGGGCACACGTTGAATACATATAAAACATTTGTACATCATTCTTAATGTGATGTATAGTAGCTTTGATAGCCTAAAAGTAAAACACAAGTTGTTTAGTCACAGCCCGAAAGCAACATCGAGATGACTGGATCATCTGCAGTGTTGGGCAAGTTACTTCCAAAATGTAAGACAGTACATTACTTACTAATGTCTTTTTTAAGTAATAGGCTACGTTACATTACAATATTACTGTCTCTGAAATGTAATGACTAACACTACTTTTATATTAGCCTATTTTTGAGTTACTCTACCAAAATAACCTTAAAAGAATGGCTAAGTATTTTAAATGCTAAAATGTAGTTAAGTGCAGCTCATTATACATCCAGTGAAGGACAATGTGGTATAGCATAACAACTGTGTAGGCCATTAAGGCTACTCACAACTTTTATTACACGGCTTAGTTGAATACTCGATTCTGATTCATTGAACCTGTGACACGTTGTTAATACAGTAGTACAGACCACTGTTGATGACTACAATGAAGGTTGCTAAGGAGGATCAAGAAAGAGAAAGCAAAAGAGGTTAAAAGACGGAGCGCTGAACGTCAGATAAATCACCAGAAGAAGGCAGAGAGGAAGTAAATACTAGCAGGAACACGGAATGGGCTCTGTAGTGTGTTTAGTATGTAATAAGCGGGATATTTGTGCAGTGAGGCAGTCATGGGGAAAAGAACATCCGACAGCCTGGATCTTGATGAGCCTGAAGGGTAAACAATTTTTCTCTGGTGTCAGAATGTCTTGCAATGTTGGTAAATGGTTCAAAAACATAAAACCATTTAATTTCGGGTTAAAATGTGTTGTTACTGCGTTACTGAGAATTGTAACGGGCAATATATTACCCACATTTTATTAGTAATGCATTACATTACTTCGTTACAGCTAACAGTTATACATTACTGTAACTCCGTTACTTTTGTAACGCATTACACCCAACACTGTAACTGAAGCACGTGTTCATCACAGGATCGATCACAGCTGGCCACAGCTGACCATCTGGGACAAGCTGTGATCTGCTCCTTGATTGTCTCTAGTGCTATATAAACTGGTGGAAATGACACAAATGTATGAGGATAGCGAGAGAGATATAGCGAGAGACATAGCGAGAGAGACATTTAGAGCGAGAGAGACATTTAGAGAGAGAGACATTTAGAGCGAGAGAGACATTTAGAGTTAGAGCAAGAGAGACATTTAGAGAGAGACATTTAGAGCGAGAGAGACATTTAGAGTTAGAGCGAGAGAGACATTTAGAGTTAGAGCGAGAGAGACATTTAGAGCGAGAGACAGATACATAGCGATAGAATAGTGAGATTCGACAGAGAAAGATCGATTGTGCGTGAGTACTGAATGTGATTGTTTGTTTGTCCTTATGTGTTGTGTGTTAATTTAGTGAGTAGTTGTTTGCCTGTGTGTGTGTTGGAGGGACAGCATTTGTGTAGGGCTTAATATTAGAGAGGGCCAGCAAACCATGGATGCAAACATGGTGAAAGAACTGTTGGATTTCCATATCCGCCATATATATCCTGAAGGCTTGACTAACAAACAGAGGTTTGCTATCAAAAGAAGAGCTGAGTCCTTCAGGATTAAAGGTAACCATTTCAGACATGTGGTCTTCAGAACATCATCTGCTTTGATAACACTGTTGATACATGTATAATTATGACATTTCAATACCAGACGGAGACCTGCACTACATATGCAGGAGGAAAAAAAACAGGACTGAGCACCTTGCAAAAGTGGTCTTATCAAGTGAAGAAGCCAACGAGCTCTTCATAGAGTTCCACTGCAGCCTAATTGGTGGACACGCTGGAATGGAGAAAACTCATCTGGCCATCATTCAGCGGTTCTATTGGCCTGGCATGACGGAGGACATCCGCAAGTGGGTGAGTTCAAAATAATGAGGTAAATTACACATTATGGTACAAAAGTGCAACACATAAAGGTTTATAGTGTGTTTTTTTGTTCAGATTGCTGCGTGTCCCCAGTGCCAATCCAAGAGGGCCACTATCAAGGAGAAGAAAGAGTACACTCCTATTGAAGTACAGGACACATTTGCAGACAGTTTCAGCTTTCAAACATGCCAACAGTAATGTACTGCAATGCTCATGTGTATTTTTTTCATCTCAGGTAACAGAGCCTCTGGAGCTTGTCGGCATGGACCTAGTGGGTAAACTCACAGTAACCGATGGTGGCAATCAGTACATTTGTGTAATGGTTGATTATTTCACCAAATGGGCAGAGGCATACCCACTTAAAAATAAAACAGCAGATGAGGTGACCAAGTGTATTCTTGATTTCTTTTACAAATTTGGTGCACCTAAAAGACTGCTAACAGATCAAGGCAGGGAATTTTGCAATAAGGTACTACTGTGAAGAATTATGACTCCCCATTATGTAACTGCTGTGCTAACTTATTTATTTCCTGTTTGTCCCAATGTTCACTTCAAGGTCAACTATAACCTTTGTGAGAAGCTGGCCATCAAAAGAAGCCTGTGCTCGCCGTACCACCCACAAACAAATGGTTTGGTGGAAAAACTAAATGGCACAATACAAAGGTATATTTGTTCATAGAATAACAAACATTACTGTTCCTATATGAACTAATCAGAATTGATAGCTAAAAATACAACAAAAGTAAATAAATCAGCTGCTTTATCATATATTAGAAACCAATTTCTGTTCTACCTTCTTGTGTTTGTACTTGACCTGAATTTAGGTCCCTGAACAAACTGGTGGAGGGTGAGCCCAAACGGTGGGACCAACTCCTCCAAGGGACGATGTTTGGTCTGAGAACGAAAACCCAGCTGACCACCAAGTTCAGTCCTTATTTTCTGATGTTTGGGAGGGAAGCGAGGTACCCGTCAGAGGTGCCCAAGGAGTATGAGGTAAGATCTGATAATGTCCTCATCCTTTTTAATTATTCATACTATTTCAAACATCAATGTTTTCTCAACATTCTGACGCTTTTCTGTGGCAGATAACAGAAGAGAAAGTGAGCAACTTGTTGCAAATGGAGGAAGTCTTCGAGGGACTCAAAAAACAGGAGGCAGTTTTCGCGAGGGTGAAAGGTAACATAGAAAAAAGCCAAGATAAGATCCGCAAGAGGAAAGAAGGTGGGCAAGTGGACAATTTTCAAGTGGGGGATTTCGTTTTAAAACGCAACAAAAGGTCGGAACAGAGGAAAGGAGGAAAGCTAGAGGCAGACATGTTGGGACCATTCAGGATCCTAAAAATTGAGGGGAAGGTAGCGGACCTTGCTACAAAAAAAGGAAAAAAGACAATGAGAGTGAACATTGATCATTTGAAACACTATGTCCAGCCAGAGGAGAGGATCCCTGCTAAATTACAAAAAGTGTTGGATCCTTCTCCTCTGGCTGCTCCAATGCCCTCCACACCCACACCCACCTCCACACCCACACCCACCTCCACCTCCACAACAGAGTGCCACGCACGAGGAGCATCCTCTGATGTAGAGACTTGTAAGTAAACTGAAAAAAAGTACACCTTAAAGTATGCATTTCATTAATAACTAACATGCCTTTTTTTATAGTAATCCGAGACATATGGGCAGGGAGGAGACAAGAGACACTGTGGGCCAAGTATGGCCCATACAAAATATACAGTCAAAATCTGTTGGTCTTGGCCCCGGGAGAGGAGTTGGAGGGAGAGGTAAGCCTACTGTATATGAAAAATGTAAGTAGGCAAACTGATCATTCTGAAAATGGGTTCAAAAGATACTGGTGTATTCATAGATTGTGAATGCCTATCTGGCATGGGTTGGGGCCAAAGCTGGGGTCTTCATTGTGGACTCCTACCTAATGACTTCCCTCTGGCAGGGAACCCACAAGGGAGGCTTAAGAAAGGTGAGTAGAGTACTAGAAATAAGTGTATATATGAACATATGTATGTACTGATGTATGTACAAATATTTTTCAGTTGGATTTGTCAAAACATGAGGTGGCGGCCGGAGCTGTCTGTGACGGGGCACACTGGACCCTCATTGTAAGTAATCTAAAATGTTAATGGGTCAAGACATTTTTATTTATTCAACACTCAACACTTTAATAATTTCTTTGCACTTCCATAGATCATGTATCTGAATGAGAACAGGTCCCTGTTCTTGAACCCATTGGGGGCCACGGAAGAGCAATTAATCAGATGCAAAGATGTAACAAGGTGAATAAAATATAAGCTCTAATGTGTTTACTAGACATATTCAGGATTTTTGATTATATTAAGAGGGAGCAACACAAAGCCACATAAATCATGTTCCTGATTACTACTGTTTTACTTGAATACCATTAGATTGTCCTGTGTGAACATGCAGCTCTTCTTGACTTAAAAAAGGATCTGAATTGGGCTTATATACAAAACCCAATCTATCTGTTTCCTATGTAGATCGCTGGTCCGGAAACACAGACCTTCAGTTGGGAGATGGGCCTGCACAACAATCGATCATCCCAAACAGATGGATTCTACGTGCTGCGGTGTGTTGGTTCTGAAGGTAACATTTAGTAATGTGTGTGTGTATATATAACCATCTGTAATTAACAAAAATTATGAAGATACTTATGACAGACCTTTTAAGCTTGCAGAGCAAATACTGCAAAAACAACAGGTCCAGTACCCAGTGGACCAGGAAGGAGTGGCCTCAATGAGGTTAAAGATGGCAATGGCTCTGGTGAACAACTCAGGTATACAGGACTAGACAGGGGAAACATAAATATTGTGTCTTATTTGGCATTTCAATACCTTAATGCCTGTATTTCTTAATAATTTTTTTACAGATGACCTATCCGAGCTGTGTCGGGCCTGTGGGGAACATAGCATAGGGCCTAAGGTTGACCAATGGGTAAGAAGTTGTATTTATTTCCTTACCAACATTTGGCTGGAGGACTGGGATACACCCTGGATTGGTTACCTCTACAGCACTGGGTGAACACTCTCTATAACAGATATTATAAATGTTTACTTTAATTCACCAAACTTGCATGCCTTTGCACTATGGGATGACACTGGAGCAGTTGAAGAAACTTCTGAGCATGGACTCTAAACAGAAAGGAAAACAGCTAAGATCTAAAACTATACATTGCTTGCTTAATGAAATGTAAACAACTTGATTACTGCTTACTCTGGATGAGGGATGTTAAAATGTTTGTCAATATTCTAACAAGTCGTTTTTCTGTTTATTTTTAAGATCGAGTGCACTGGGTGCACTATGTGGTACCACACGTACTGTGTTGGGGAGCCCTCTCTCAATGCAGATTTCTTTTGTAAAGGCTGCACTTCTTAGACACACACACATATACACACACACACACACACACACACACACACACACACACACACACACACACACACACACACACACACACACACACACACACACACACACACACACACACACACACACACACACACACACACACACACACACACACACACACACACACACACACACACACACACAGTTTATTATTTCTGTTGGCAAAATCCTGAATGTCCTCTTCCAACATGAGGGTAACATGATAACAAAGGTATCAACTGTAGCTGTGAACATGACAGGATGTGTGATTACCTAGAAGAGCATCAGGACTGTTTGAGGCATATGATAGCTATGTGATTAACATGATGATTCAGCCTCTATGGAGAGAGACATATGACAAGCATGCTCATTTCTGACGTGGAGCTAATCTGAAGTAAACATTGAATACTGCTTTCTATTCCTCCATCTTGTGACTGTGGAACTCCCTCTCTTGGATATCAGCATGTGAAGGACACTGTTCAGGAACTAGTTGATGCTCTGTATGTGATGACTCCTTCCATTCTGGAGAGGATCACAGATACATGGATCCTGAGGCTCAAGCTCAAGCCGGTGACCAGGGAGATTGTTCTAACAATTTCCAATAAATGTTATTCTGAAACATAACTATCACTGTTGTCTTTCCTTCTATAAATGAAGCCAAAAAGATGTCAAGCTGGCACTTAGCCCTCCAAAAAGTGCATGGTTGCAACTTAGACGGTTAAGCATTTTATATCTGTGGGTCCTCATGGTGCAACACGGAAGACAGACATAATTGCTTAGACACAGGTGTCACATGAACTTTAAATGCTCTGGAAAGTTCCTTATACAACTTTAGCCTTTTTTGTCTCATGAAGTCCCTAAGTGACACACACTGAACAGTCTGGTGGGTCATGGTCCTTGTCATTTGCTTTTGTGTTCCCATAACAACATGTCCAAGATGTCCATGTGCCAGGCTAACACATGTGACAGAACTAGCTACATTTGGAAATGTTTTTTGTTGCTAAAGCTAACATTCAAGCCATTTAAGAATAAAAATGCTTACATGACATGTCATTTGTTAAACATTAAGCTGTCTTTGGCTCTTTTCTGATTCTGATTACATATACATATGTTGTAGAAACATTTCTTGATGAAATTGATATGAAACAAATGCCATAAATATTGCTGTGACACTGGTGTCACATCGGGACATTAACCCTAAACATTCACAGTAAACCCAGAGTGACATATATGTACAATTACAAATATGATTATGATCTGCTCAGTTAATTTAGCTGATTCAATTATATTTAGTTAACATATTCTTTATTATTCAATTGAAAGTATGTTCAAACAAATGTAAACCAAAACATCATCCTCATTAATGAAGTTATAAATAAGAGTTACTTTACGATTAAAGCCCAATGTGACATATATGTCACATTTCAGATATTTGACACTAGGGGGGTTACTTGTCAGAAATGTGTCTATTTAGTCTAAATGACGTTCCCCTTAATTTCCCCAAAAGTAGAAATGGGTCCGGGTTCTTATGGGTTAAACGTATAGGCTTAAAGGCATAATAGAACTACTGTATTATATGTATTCAACGTTTGCCCCGCTGGACTTACTTTTATGTGGTTGACTGTTACTGTGACATATCAGCATAGCCACGGAAGATAGTTTGTGTGTTTCATTCCCATGCATCAAGGTTATTTTCATGTATGTAATTGTTTTTCCTGCACAGTGTAGAGTCTTGTTGTGATGAGAGGGATACAGGTATTTCATCAAAAAAAGTGCTCCCTGGAGAATAGCTACAGAATTGATATCACAATTTAATCGGAGCTGATCACAACTTGTCATGAGTGATCCAGTCATGTCGATGAGCGTTTGTGAATCAACAACTTGTGTTTTACTTTTAGGCTGTCTGAAGGTATGGACAGCTATCAAAGCTAATATACATCACATTAAGAACGATGAACAAATGAAAGTCGGAAACAAATAATATAATTTAAATGATTTATTCAAGTTTGCAATATTTTGAACAGGCATCTACACAGTCACCTACTTTGTAATGTTCGATACCTCCCTGTAAGCGTCACGATATCGACCTCTCCCCCACAACCTCACATACGAGTACTGAATGTGCATCAAAGTGATCCTATGGAGGCAGATATAGCAAAAGATGAACGTAAACGACAAACGATGTTTCTTTCCTGGTAAGTCAACAATGGGTCCTCAATGTACACGCCCCGGATTCCTATGACGAAAATAATAGAATGTCGCCAGTTGTCATGACTCAACTTGTACTGTAACACCGCCACCGCCTTTTGACAGATGAGACAAACAGCCTTTTCTTTGCATTGAACAAAAAAATAATCGTTTGACCACTGCAGGTTAAATACCCTGCATTCTGAATAAATTGTTCTCTTATCTAACCTTTTCGCCATTATTCCGTTCTATTTGACAGGGGCTAGTCTAGGATTCGCGTGGCCAGACTGAAAAAAAATCATAATGCATCTCTGGTATTGTTCAGGGGGCCGGGCCAAATGTGGAGGCGGGCCGAATCCGGCCCACGGGCCTTAGTTTGGGGACCACTGCCTTAAAGGAACAGTACCTTGTAATTTGTCATACTACTTTTATTTATTATATTTTTAAAGGGATTGGTGAAATCTCTTTTGAATGACTTTATGCTTACTATGTTTTAATGTGGGTTACAGTATTATAGTTTGAAAACTCTCTAGGGAAGTACAAGTACCTCAACATTTTTCATAAGAACCGTAAATTCCACCAATGAACACATGTAAGTTCAACCTTAAAAAAATAAAAATAAATTAAAACAGTTTACCTTTGCCGGTAATCCGTGTATCTACCGTCCAATTGTTTTTCTTTATTAAACACGTAAACGGAAGAGCGTCTGAGAGGCCTTTTTGCTTTTTGCTTTTTACCTTACTAAATGGTCTAACTATACAGTGATTCTGCACTGCGGTCACTCAGCCGTCTCTCGAGTTTGTTTTTTCAAATCAGCTGCTTTTTATTATTCCTGCTATATTTGACGAGTGATACAAATATTTGTTACCACAAGTTCTTAATGAAACTGACACTGTTGGACTCGCTTCTAGTTTCACTGCTACCAGAAATAAAATGAAGTACTTTTACTATGTAGGCTACTTTGTCAGTAATCCTCTGTCAAAGTCCCATGTGTAGTTCATTCCTCACAGATTCTTCAGTCTCATCAGCCTCATCCTTCCATCAGTCCCAGTCAACGCCTCCAGCACACTTCCAGTGTCTGACTCCATATGATATTGTCCTGATGCTGTAAGGGTGATGCCCCATGATCACAAAATGACCCCTCTAAAGTCTGAGTTCCAACTGCCAAGGACTTCATATTATGTCTGTCAATAATGTTACATCACCCATTATAACAGTTTTCTTTCCTTTTTTCTCTTCTCTTAACTGCATAGTCCTGTCTTTAAGTATAATACAATGTAAAGTATTTTTCCTGCACCATTTTAAGGCTTCAAAACAGGCATTTTTACTGTATGTGTTTGGGGAAATGACACAATCAATGGCCCAGAATTGTACTTTATAAACTCTGAATCTTGTGGTGCTTGGTGAAATACAGACTGGTTAAGCCGGCCAGGTTATATGCCTTCTTTGGAGCTCTTTTTTGTAATATTTATTCACATGTCACTAGTTATTTAAACAAACCACTATCTGAGGATTATACGAGCAACCATAAAACGCCCTTTATCTAGAGAGCCATTGAAGCCCATGAAGAATGTATACTTCCACAAATCTTTTCATCTGCTGTATTAATAAAGTTGCCACGTGTTTCCAAATTCAAGTTAAGGCACTATCTTTGCAGAATATTACAAATATTCTTAATTTGCAGCATTTTTTTAAAAAAAGTGTTCAGAAAGACTGCATCAATTATATGCTATATATTTATATATAGATATATAATATTTGTATTAACTAACCAAAGTCAATTTAAATAGCGGGCACAAATGGGTTAATTGCCATGGATGTGGTGTTTGATATAGTTTACGTTCAATTTCAACTATTTTAGGCAGAAAAACGTTTATTGACTAAACCTTTTTTAATAATTTACTATAATTTAGAAAGGTTTTTGTTTGAAATCATTTCAAAAGTAAACTTTTTTTTCTTTTTATATTTAAATTTGAAATGTTTGCACACAACATTATTAATTTATACATTTAAAAAAAATTAGGAATCCATTTATTTTATTGTGTTTCCTTGAGGCTGGGGAAGATATCCAGTATGTAGTTCAACATGTAAATGTTCTAATACAAGTAAGTATAACATGGGAAAGGAAATAAAATAGTTTTCATATAGGATGTAGATTTATTTTCTCTCACCTTCTAATTACACAATCGAACAATCTATAATTTAGCTCTGGCCTTCACTCACAAAAAAACCTTTTGTTGAATTGGACACATTTTTCGAAGCTCTATTGACTGACATGCAATGACTGGGACTGATGGAATAATCCGTGAGGAATGAACTAGGAGCAGAGAAATAATCATATTTTAAAAGACAGCAGCATCATAAGAGGCCAACCAGAGTGACAGAGTGTGTCAGTGTGCAGAAGGAGTTGGGACCAGCTATCCAGGCCAGACTCTAAAGACTTTTCAAGGGATAAAAATGCTGCTGCTGGAGTACTGACTGGAAGTATTGCTGATATCATGTCTACCATTAAAATACTCAGCAATATCAGTCTCAGGAAGAAAGGTGTTTTAACGCTTATTAAAAGAAAAACATGCATTCTTGTTCTCAGGAGGCGACATTGACAGAGGAGTACTGGAAAAGTACACAGTAAGTACTTCATAGTACTTGTGGGGGTAGTTTCACTAGTACTGAGTCCAACAGGATCAATCTCACGAAGAACTAATGGTAACAAAAAAGAATTCCCTCATCAAACTTAGCAGAAGTGGCTTGATTTTGGTCTCAGCAGGGGACTTTGACAGAGTATTTCTCAAAAAATACACAGTAAAAGTACTTCAATGTATTGTTAGTAGTAGGCTAATACAAAGTCAAACAGTATCAATTTCATTAAGAAGTAATGGTAAAATTATATTTGTATCATTCATCAAATATAGCAGAAAAACATGCATTATGGAGGGGACTATGACAGAGGATTACTCACAAAGTACACAGTAGAAGTACTTCATTTTATTTCTGGTAGAAGTCAAACTAGAACCGAGTCCAACAGTGTCAGTTTACTTAAGAACTTGTGGTAACAAATATTTGTATCACTCGTCAAATATAGCAGGAATAATGAAGAGCAGCTGATTTGAAAAAGCAGACTCGAGAGATAGCTGAGTGATCGCAGTGCAGAACCGCTGTATAGTTTAAATATCCTAACAATGTGGTCCATTTTAGACATGCTTATTGTATTTACAGCCCTTAATGACATCCATTCTCTTGGCTCAATATGTGTCTTGGCCGTTTTCGTTGTGATCGCTAAATTCACCTTGTTTATAATAATCACCGTTCCTTGAGCAGGATAGGGGAGAGCGGGGCTGGTTGGCACACTTTTCACTCTCTGTCATATTTCTCAGTCATGCTTTATGTTAAAATAGTCTAGCCAGTACCAACTGAAAGATTTAGATCTCAGCTATAAAAAGAGATACATTTTATGTTCATAAATGATTCCTAAAATTATTGTATTCATGAATAAAGTCATGTTGTGCACTTGTGCCAACCAGCCCCAGCACGGGGTTGGTTGGCACATGCAATGGGGTTGGTTGGCACACACTTAAAATGCTATAGTTACAAAGAATTAAGTGACAAAAAAAACTAATTTGAGTATTTAATTCATACAAGAACCAGAAAACATAAACATTCAACACAATGTTTGCCCATTTTTAACCAAATACCAGTTTGTATAGTGTGTGTGATGTGAAGTCTATGTGTGAGTGAGTGTGTGTGTGTATGTGTATGAGCGGCACTGAAGCCAAACTTCCCCAGGCCGGTTATTCCCATAGACCTCTAAACAAACGAGACCATATTAATTTGAACCAAATAACAGTTTTTATAATGTGAGTATGTGTATGAATGTGGATGTGCGTGTTTGTATGTGTGTGAGTGTTGGCGTCTGTGTGTGTGTGTGTGTGTGTGTGTGTGTGTGTGTGTGTGTGTGTGTGTGTGTGTGTGTGTGTGTGTGTGTGTGTGTGTGTGTGTGTGTGGGCGTGTGTATGTGTATGAGCGGCACTGAAGCCAAACTTCCCCAGGCCGGTTATTCCCATAGACCTCTAAACAAACGAGACCATATTAATTAGAACCAAATAACAGTTTGTATAATGTGAGTATGTGTATGAATGTGGATGTGCGTGTTTGTATGTGTGTGAGTGTTGGAGTCTGTGTGTGTGTGTGTGTGTGTGTGTGTGTGTGTGTGTGTGTGTGTGTGTGTGTGTGTGTGTGTGTGTGTGTGTGTGTGTGTGTGTGTGTGTGTCTGTGTGTGTGGTGTTAGAAGTGACAGAATTAATGCAGTATGATTTAAGATTATACAAATTAGTGTTTCAATGCCTGTATCTCAATCAGAGTCACATGAATCACAATTCTGGCAGATAAAGTTTGGTTGACCTGCAGTGCATAACTCGTGTGCCCACTTCTTACAAAATAGGCACTGAAGCCACACTTCCCTAGGCCGGCTATTCCCATAGGACTCTAAACACACCAAACAGTAGTCATCATCCTCAGACTCCGACTCAGATGATCTAATTTTCTTACTCTTTTTAGGAGCAGGAGCTTTGGATGGAGCTTTTGGTTGTGGTTTCTTGCTCTTTTTGAAAAGCCTCTTCTTTTTTGTTCCGGCCTTTTGCTCTTCGAGTTGTCTTTTGACTGGTGTGTCAGTCAGGATGGCGGTCTTCCTCTTCCTCCTGACGGCACCACCAACTTTCCTAGGTCCAGCTTTAGGGAAAGGCTGCAGGTCTTCTGGGGTGCAGAGACCTCTCCCAGTGCCTGCAGAAAAACCACTTGGTCCAGGCACAGCATCATCAGTATCTGGGTGAAGCTGTTGCACAGCATCATCAGTATCTGGGTTAAGCTGTTGCACAGCATTGTCAGTATCTGGGTGAAGCTGTTGCACAGCATTGTCAGTATCTGGGTGAAGCTGTTGCACAGCATTGTCAGTATCTGGGTGAAGCTGTTGCACAGCATTGTCAGTATCTGGGTGAAGCTGTTGCACAGCATTGTCAGTATCTGGGTGAAGCTGTTGCACAGCATTGTCAGTATCTGGGTGAAGCTGTTGCACAGCATTGTCAGTGTCAGGGTGCAGCTCATCAGGGGCAGCAACAAGATTCGCAGTTGGGACTGGGTTTGCCCGGTCTGTAACAAAAGATGGGGCAAAGTCCTGCTCTGGAAACACATCTCTGTTGAAGGGGAAAATTCCTGTCACCCTGAATCCTGCTTGGCTGTTCATTGGGCTTGCAGCCAATGGGTATGCTGTGGCGACAACGCCAGGCACATCATAGATTGACATGGGTTTGCCAGGGTTGTTAAGCATCCATGCCTCGCAAGCTGTGTTGACATACCTCTTTAGAGGCCCATACACTGTGCGGTCAAGAGGCTGTAGCCGGTGGGAACAGTGGGGGGGGAATGACAGCATGACGACACCATTCTCTTTGGCATAGTTCAAGCCACCGATGGAGAGATGGGACTCATGGTTGTCAAGCAATAGAAGACATGGCTTCTCTTTTGTGCATTTTGTGTTTGCCACAAAATGCTTCAGGAATTCAATGAAATTGTCCTCTTTCATCCATCCTGATGGGTTTGCACCTCCTTTGCAACCCGTAGGACCATTCTGAATAAAATGGTCCCTGAAATGCACCCTCGGGAAGACAAAATATGGAGGAATGCTGTTCCCTGTGGCTGAAACGGCACAGGCGAGGGTCACGAGTGTCCCTCGCTCAGCAGAGGTAATTGACCCCACTTGCTTGTACCCCCGCCTGGCAATGACCTTGTTCGGTCTATGGACAGTTGTTATACCTGTCTCGTCCATATTCCAGATGTCACCTGGAGGAAACTTGTGCCTGCGCATCACCATTTCAAGGTTGTCAAAGAAGGCTGTGACATTCACCTTATTGAAGCTCGTGGCACGAGCAAGGCTTGTGGCCTCTGGCTTCCTGATGGAAAGAGAAGGGTGCCTCTTCAAAAAGCCAGTAAACCAATCACAGCCGGCCTGCTGTAGCTCTATCCAAGACTCAGGCACCTTGATGTTGCGTGCCACAGCAAGCTGAAAGGCTAGCTTTTTCACCTCCCTGGGTGAAAGGCCAAAATATATGTCGGCTGACTTGCACAGATATGCAACCAGCTCCCTTTCCACATCTGTGGAAAACATTTGTCGGTTCTTAATGTAACCAACAGCTACACTTAGCTCTTTCTTGCCTTCAATTTCATCCTGGCTTATTTTTTGGCAGTATCTGCTAAGTGTGCGGTATGGTACGGTAAGTCCTTAGCTGTACTCCTGATGCTTTGGTTTTGTGTCTTCACCTGTCTGGCTGCCTCTAGCATAACCTGTGCTGGTGTCTTTCCTCGCTCTGTTTTTCTTAAAAAATTCCTGACCATTTTAACCCCTACAAGAAAATTTTAAATGTTTAAAAATGATTCCAAATACAAAATTAATATTTGCAATACATTTAATTTAATATGCAATACATTTAATAGATCTTGAGCAATGAACATACAATTCTGATAAAAAAGACACAGATAATGTATTATAATATAACATAAAACATAATATAATAGTATTATATAATATTCATTATGTTTAACATTTGTAAAATGCATAAGTTAATACAATTGTAAACAAATGGCTATACCGGGGTTGGTTGGCACATGTGCCAACCAACCCCAAAATCAGTGTGCCAACCAACCCCACCCATATTAGGACACACCTCTTAACTAAAATGATGTTAGCCAGCTTGCACCACTCACCACAAACTTTCAAATTTCATATACAAATATAGCTGATTCCTATGTCTATCAACTGAAATGAATATATTTTCTATATCTCTATGTAACACAGCTCTATAATGTATTCAGTGGGGGGGGGCATTTTTTTTGTTTTGACACTGCAAAATGTAAAAGTTGTCCTCACCTCAAAAGATAGTGACCTTCAGATGTTTTGATAGAATTAAGAATGTTCAGGTCAAGAGGTCAATCATTTTAATGTAACATTTTTTGGACAGTGCCCTCTACAGGCCTGGGAAATAACTGTGTGCCAACCAACCCCTGTGCCAACCAGCCCCGCTCTCCCCTACTGTAGTGATTCAAAGTGTGATTTTAGCAAACGAGTGCTTTTGTTTTGAAATCACTTCAGTGAGTTTGGCCCCGCCCCTCACTCCAAGGACCATTAGACCATTTAGTAAGGTAAAAAGCAAAAAGGCCTCTCAGACGCTCTTCCATTTACGTGTTTAATAAAGAAAAACAATTGGACAGTAGATACACGGATTGCTGGTTTGTCTTTTAATTTAATAAAGTATAATTAATAATAATCCCAAAAGAGACAAAACAACATGTCTTTTTAAAGTAACACTTAACACAATTGAATTATTTTTCGTTGAAACAAATTGATTTCTTGTCTTCTCTTGGTCAGTCATTGACATTCTATTGTGTAAATACATTGGTGGGATTGGAGAATCAATAGGGCAATGTGACACGTTGTATTTGTCCCTGTGCCTGCTGCCTACTACATGTGTGTTCTGACAGCTTGATTCATCATCGCGTTTGAGAGCCAAGCATAACAGAAATGTTCTCATCCAGGGAATGTAACCTTTACACTGGTCCGACAGCTCCCCGCCTCCAGCCCACACTCACACCGACACCCAGCACCGCGCAGTCCCACACGCAGTCTGATTAACCATGGGGCCGGCTGCTCGGCTCTGCTCGGGGCTGCTGCTCGTCTTCCTGCTGGGGCTCCATCACGCCTCCGGCTTCTGGATAATCAACGTTGTGTTCCCGCCAAACGCCAAATCCATAATACCAAGCAACAGCACTCCACCTCTTATTATCGGTAAGCCAAGCGAAGGGGACTGTGTATTCTTGTCTTTGTGTATTTGTATGCACCATTTTATACCAAAGCAAATGACTGATATGTGTAAACCTAATTGGTAATAAAACCGATTCTGATTCTGATAGTCTAACTTTCAGAGGTAAACCGTGTACTTTTACTCCATTACATGTATTTGATACCTTTAGTTACTTTGCAGATTTGGATTAATAATGTGAAATATAATCAACACTTAAATTCACAAGCTACCCTACAGTATACAAAGTCATTAAAACTATCTGTGATAAACACATTAATGCATCAATAATTATAATCAAAACATATCATATTATTCTGAAATGGACCAATCTGCAAAATGAGAACTTTTACTCATGATAATTTAAGTATATTTTGATGCTAACACTTTGGTACTTTTAATTGAGTAACTTTTGCAATGCAGGACTTTTACTTGTAACAGAGTATTCCTACACTCTGGTATTTCTACGTTTACTTACGTACAATAAATTAGTACTTCTTCCACCTCTGTGTGGGAACATGCACCAGCAGACATGCTAAGGTGGTTCCTGCCTTATTTTATTTAGACCCTGTGTCAAGTTTAAATACTGCGTTCCCTTAGTTCTGTGTTTGCTAGTATATTTCTGAATAACAGGGCAAATGATGAAACTTTTGACCAAGTATTCAATTATAGAAACGTGTAAACATTGCACAAACTGAAAGTATGTCGCCTTCTTTTTCTTCTTCTTCTTCAGATAGTGGAAGAAACAAGGAGTTAATACCAGCTTTATCTCTCTCTAACTCACTGTCTGTGTATTGATGTCTTGGCTATCAGTGATGCTGTATACTGTACTCTGTACATTTGACCCTGTGTTTACTGTACTCTACTTTTTTATTTTATTCTCAAAAAGGAAATAATACAAATGTAGGGGGTGGAGTAGAAATGCATGATATCGAAAGGGTCAGGGAAATATCACATGGAGGAAGAATATTAAGTAAACAGATAATAACTATGTTGATGGCCTTTCTGTCCGACTAATTGGAAAGTAATTTCACTCATTGCTGAATCCTTAAAAAAAACTATATATTTAATGTTTTTTTATTGTTACATTTCATTTTTGAAAACGTTTTTTCCCAATATTATTATCACATGTATAATTAAATATAAAAAATATTATATATATAGAAGTGACATGAAGATGTTTAATGAAAAATGATAACAATGCCAAAGTAGGTTCAAGATTTTTTTTCAATGCGTTTAATTTACAAACGCCCCCTGAAAGCCTTGGCATGGAATAGAGACAATATGTCTGTTTGTGCTTATCTAGGTCACACTAAGTCTTTTCAGCCTCAAAGGGCCATGCTCTGTAGGGTTTTACTTCTCTGGCCTTGTGAAGACCATGAATTTGTCCCTCTTTCAATTTTAGGTCAGTATCTCCTTCTTTATTTTCCCTCCTCTCTGACCTTTGAATCTGGATTCCTTCTTCTATTTTCATACCGACTCTTTACCTCATTTAATCACATCACTTTAGGAGCCCTGTTGTGTTAATCACACTACCCCACTGTTATCTGTCTGGGTCATGTTTTTCATTTGTAACACTAAGGTTTTAATTACATTTTATTAGAAAGTCTTCTTGGTTAGATGTCTTAGCTTAAAAAGCCATACGACATTAGATCAGTTTTAAATTTAGCTTGACAAATAAACAAAGGTACACAGCTAGGGTCTCCATTCAATTTTGTAAACATGATGACGCTAAAAAAGCAAGGTCAGCAACCCAGATAGAGTAAAGTTGCCCCAAGCGCATACAGTGTAACGACTGAATGAACACAAGTGAAGGACTCAATAGCACGACTCAGAGACAGAGGCTTAGGATGCAAAAAAGGTATTTGTAGCCAAGGTTCGGTACACGGGAGATCAGTCAATAAGGCTAACAAAACAGACGAGGAGTAGACAGGGACCGGGTCAGGATACGAAGCTGGGTCAGGTACACGTGGAATCAGATACTAGGAAAAATACTGCTGGAACGCTAGGAATAACTAAGACGAACTGGCACTGAAGGGAATGTGGATGCAGATTAAGTAAGCAGAGGGAGAGATGATAATGGGGCACAGGTGAGGCTAATTAGGAATGAGAAGCAGGTGGAATTCAATCAAGGGCAGGAAAGCTGAGACTGAAATGAGTGAAACCACAATGAAAACACGAACAAAAACATCAACATGCTGGCTAGGCCCTTACATACAGTAGATAACAATAAGTAGATAACATGTCTATACCTGCTCCTGTGTCTTTGGTCGTTTTCATCATGTGATCTGAAAGGGGCCAGTTTTAGAAAGAGAGACTTTGACTTTGGCTGAAATCAAACCAAAAACCAGCTAATAAGCTATGAAATTGAGAAAAAATGTGACTTGTTTGTTCTGACTTGCTTAAAAAAAAGGCTAAAGAATGGAGTCATACTGCTATGCGCCCTTCAGTCCAGCAGATGATGTTATCCTTCTGGAAGAATTCAAGAGTTACAATGTAATATTGGAAATAATTCAGTAAAAGATAAGGGTGACTTCTGCTCTTCAGTCAGGTTCAGGACAATTTTCTCGCACAATTATAAAGGGCTGGAAATGATAAAAGTTCAAAAAAGCTCTTTTTGACAAGTCATGTTTTCCTGTCTATATTTGTGATAAGATGGATGATAGTATATATTTGTTTTACTTTAATATTTCATGTTCTTTATCTGCAGTTCAGTCAAAATAAACATTTTAATATGCAGTTTTACTTATTTTTAGATCCACTGTTACATATTCTTTCCTCAAAAGAAGAGTATAGATGCTGTGGTCTTCAGATTATGTTGTGAAATGAGGGACTGTTATGAAAGCATCAAAGTTAATATTGGACATACTTTTTGTTACGGGATGTAACGATACCAAAAACTCACGGTACGATAATATCGCGATAAAAAGTCCACGGTACGATATTTATCGCGATGTTGAAAAATAAAGAAAGAAAATGTGAATTTTTCTTTTCTTTATTAAATAATAAATCTGATTTGTACCGTTTTTTTAGTAGGATAGTAGTATTTTAAAGTGTCAACAATATAATAATAAGACCCTGCAATAGAATAAATCAAGTTTCACTTTAGTTTTTCAAGTAACTCAACTCTAACTCACTCACTCAGCATCATCAAGGTTATATTTTAGGGATATGAGCATGTCCACATTTCCAGGTAGAAGCTGGGATGTTTGGGCGTTTACAATATCCCCTGCTGTGGAAAAAACTATCTTGCTTGGTACTGATGTTGCTGGGACAGAGAGATATGCCTTTTGCGATGGGTGACAGCATTGGGTAAAACTGTGCATTGTCTCTCCACCACTTCAAAAACCATACAGTTTTTGCTAAGAAGGTGAGGCTTATTGACAGGGCGAGATATACATATACTGTTGGTACTTGTCTATGTCTCTAGGTATGTACATGAAGCCCTGTAAATACGATGTCCTTTTGTGTTATCTGTAGTTTTATGTTCATGTTGTAACCTACTTGCTGCTATGTTGGACAGGTCTCCCTTGAAAAAGAAATCAATTATCTCAACGGGACCATCTGGTTAAATAAAGGTTTTAAAACATTTTTATTTAAAAAACAAATATTTAAAAAATATATTTAAAACATTTTT
Organism: Notothenia rossii; assembly: GCF_949606895.1. NCBI lineage: Eukaryota > Metazoa > Chordata > Actinopteri > Perciformes > Nototheniidae > Notothenia > Notothenia rossii. The sequence continues at coordinate 32,219,358 of NC_136903.1, forward strand.
TTTAAATCGCGGTAGATTTTGTCAGTCTCACGACGGTATTGAGACATTTATTTACCGCGATATAGCGATATTCTATATATCGTTACATCCATAATATTTAATTAACCATCCCAACATATTGTGGGATCCAAAGTTGAGTCTTAAAGGTTCCATGTCATGCTTTTCCGGTTATTACCCGTCCCATTGTGTGTTATGAAGGTTTTTATGCATGTAAACGGTGTGCAGAGTCAAAACCCTCAAAGTACACCCTGTTGTGAGTAAAACTCTAACACAGAAAATACCTCCCCAAAACACCTCGTTGGAGATACCTCATTGTCCATTGTTTACTTCCTGGGTACTGTGACGTAGGAATGGCCAGTAGCCGCGCCCAGAGCTATGACACGATACAGTCATGCGTTATCGGGAACCAAATGGACCAATCCGTGGAGCCGTTACGTTACGTCTGCGGAGCCGTTACGTTAAGCCCCCGCTGGTTGGTCCAAATTGACCAATCCACAGACTTCCACACACACACACTCAGTGCAGGCAGCTCTGCTGATTTCTCCTCCCTGGCTGCAGGCTGATAACAGTTGGGATCAACAAGCGAGTGCCTGTTTTTCCTGGCCAAGGTCAGGGTCCTTGAACACAACAGGAGCCTAACGTGTCATCACGTGGTATATGTCTCGTCTGACATTGGTGCAAATCTGACGGAGAGCACCAGAACGGCTCCGGGCCGGGACTTCACAAATTGCAGTACCCATAAGGAGCCGTACACATGCCGCAGTTTTTGCATGGCTCTGTCTTTAGTTGTAAGCCCAGTGGCGATCTGTTCATCTGTCATACTGATCATACAGTCAATAACTTCGTTGTTATTAGCATCTGGTTAGCTAGCTATGCTAACGAATATAATAACCAGTGAGGTAAAGGCACATCTTTATATGATCATTATAGTTATAAAAAAAATAAGAGAATAAAGTAAACAGGTATAAAATACTATGACAGTAACAAAATGTTGTTATTAATAAACAAGAATACAGTTTGAAAGGGGAGTGATTTGTAAAATATCCATAAAGAAAAAAAAATCTGCTTACAGTTCTGTTTCATATGGATGTTGAGAGATGTATCCATAGATCTCCTAATGTTGCTCTCAAAGTGCACCAGATTGATGCTTTTAACTTCAACATTTATAAAATCTTCCCGGGGGAGCATGCCCCCGGACCCCCCTAGAGGAGGTTAGGTCCCCCCCAACTGAAATCATGTGGACATGGATAGGAAACTAAATACATTTGCACACATCTTGTGTGTCTATACGCGAGTCATGGTAAGATATCTGGATTAAGAGGTTGCTTTTTCTTTGCACAGCATGAAAGAAAGGCCAAATTAATTAATTTTAGCATTTTTAAGCAGAGGTCAATAATTTGAACGGCCCTCGGAGGATGTTGAAAAAATTGAAATGGGCCTTGAGAGGAAAAAGGTTCCCCACCCCTGCGTTAACGCTAGAACCGCCAACGGGGTCAATTTGACCCAGAGCTTTTTCAATAATATATTAAAGTCTCCCAGTCCGTGACTTTTCATGAAAGTGTGTTATGTAGCACCCTATGTTGTTAAAAATTGTCAATATGAAGTCAGATTGAAGAAATCGCCCCAAAAATGGCCATTTATACCTATTTCCGCCAAGCGGGTCATATTGACCCCACCCCTTTTCGCGCTATTGATTTTGTGTGTAAACAAACATGACGTGTTGCTATAGCAACGCCTTTTGTCTACTGCCGTTCCTTATAGATTGAGAAATAGAAAGGCGAAGTCCCTCCCCTTCCGGGAGCCTCCATGGGACCCCGGAAGCGGAAAATTATACATTGAAGTCAATGGAGAGAGAAAAGTTATCTTTTGATCCTGTTTGAATTGTGCCACGAATGACACATATGATGTTTGTCAATCTTAAACAATCATTTCCATGTCAAAAAAGTAACAGTTTGTTGTAAAACTGTTGAAATATAAGACTATGAAAAATACGCAACTAGAAAGACTACAAATCCCAAATCGCATTCTGGGTCGCGTAAGTGATGTCATAGGCGATAATGCTCCAAGACTGGTTGGACTCGCAATTAAAGCAAAGAAGAAAAAGAAGATCTCATAACTGATTTATTCCCTCCAATAAATATAAGAGATTGCTCCAATAAATTCACTTTTACAAGATGCCTGTGTGCTTTGTACCAGGTTGTAATCACAAAAGTGATCATACCACTTGCTCGTTCTATCGCTTCCCGTCTGGTGAAAGGACCAGGACCAAACATATCAGGTAATATACATGTTTTGCATGGAACATAGTCAAGTTAGCTACCTAGCTAGTAGCAAGCACGTTAGTTAGCATTACATTACATTACTTAGCCTTGTCATTTGTATTAGCCATAATATGAAGTAAACCAAAATGTTAAACAGTAAGAGTAGTCATGATGGTAAGTATTTTGTGAAACATTTGAAGAGTAGCCTATTGCCCCCTCCACCAGGTGCTAAGGGGGCGGGAGGTAGGCTAACGCCACATTAGCATCAGGGATATTTTCTACTTCATGCTATCTGCACAAATGGTTAACATTGAACATTAAAATATCAGACAGTTCAGGGAGAGTCGAAGGAAGGCAGGCAGGCAGCTTTGCATGACATTCTTCTGGACGTGTTTCATTGTGTGAAATAAATAATTATTCAGTGTTGTTACTTTAAAGTGTTGTTACGGACCTTTTTCTCTTTTATTTTCTTTACCTCACCTGTAACTGCTGAGACCCTGAGGAACATGCACACTGGACTGACCTGCTCTGGCAACCTGATTTCCACTGTACGTAATAGTATTTGGTTATGGTATATTATTTATATACATCAAAGGCACAATGCACCCCCCAGAGACACACATGTATTGAGTGTGATATTTTGCATTGGTCATGTGAAATCATCTTTACATACTAGAAAACTGTAGGAGCGGCAACTTGTTTTGAAATAGAATTTTTAATATCCGATAATAAAGTTGATCTGTTTTCTTTATTCTTCTCTCTTCCCAGCTCCATCCATCACCATTCTCTGTTCCTGCAGGTCCTGCTTGCTAATCAATGCTCATATTTGTTTACACAATTGCAAATAAAGTCAATGTATTGTATGACATGAAGTTGTGCTTCATTCTGAGTCAATAATAAATTCATTCTGCCTTCAACTGCAAAATTATTGTGGACTGCACCGACATCCATGTAGCTGCCCCCCAGTAAGATGAACCAAGCAAAGTTGACACTCAACATACAGCTGTGCTCTTAAGTTTACATGAAGAATTTGTGAAATATTGGTAATAACAGGCTTAAATGATTATTAGTAATTAATTATATAATTTTCTCATTTGTAGACGAGCAGACAGGGAGCCAGATGAGAAAAAACAGAATATGCAGCTGCCATTTTCCACATGGAAAAGAGAAAGGGCCAAGTGTATTTGAGTGGACAAAAGAGAAATCCCAAATACGAAAAATAAAATTATACAATTTACAGATATGTATACAAATATATATATCCTATATCCACCATCATGTATAATGATGGTGTATGATGTAGAAGGAAGTGTGGTAGATAACAAGTAAATATAGAGTTACATAAAGATCCATGTTACAGCAAAAGATGGAATAACTAAGAAGCACGCAGTATAATAATAATTACATGCAACAATTAAATAACTGCTCAGCATCTCCACCACAATCCCAATCTGCTGTGTCCTGTTTTCCTCCCCTCTGCATAACAGCCCATCACACATACGAAACACAACGCAGAGTCCGAGGGTGTTAAGAGTATGTTTATTTAAATGTCCTCCTCTCTACTGGCCAACACAGGGAGCATATGCTGGGTGTAGAATTGTTCCAGGAGGAGGAGATTTCCATGCCATGCAGGGTCTTTGGGGATGGGGATGATGATCGCGTCCTTCGTGGTCCACAGTATCAGAGAAGTGAAGTGCAGCTGTTATATAATATACAATACATTTTTGAAAAACATTTGATCAACAAAAAAGGATTTGGTCAGGAGCTAGAGTCAGTGTGTAGTTTATTAATTAATCAATGCTCTCTACATTAGGAAAACACATACCAGTGTACCAGAGGGAGTGTAGTGGCAATTTCTTGTGTTACCTTATATGCTAAAACCAAATGCTTCTGAAAGCATTGTCTAACACTACTGTACCATTTCTTCATATGTGCTGTTTTCTCTGCATACTCTAACGAGGTTTATTATTCTCAAGCGCTTCAAGGCCACAGGGCTGATTTGGCAGACTATGTTGAAACTACTCCTTTTCACACTAAGTTTGAACTTCCATATTTTGATGACTGTTGTACTTTCTATGGCTCAAGGACACAGGTGTCCAAATAGCAATATGAGACCATGTGAAAGTGGATTTCTGAGGCGTTCCGCCATGCTACACAAAACTTTGTCTGCCCGTCCTATCTTGTATATAAGCTTTGCTATTTTGTGACTATTGCGCACACTCCTGCAGACTACTCTGTACTCTGTGAGACATGTACCTTTGAAGCTTCAAATAAATAACCAGAAGACAACGCTGCCTGCTTTCACCAGTTTATTATTGATTACTCTCATTGTACATCTTTACAGTATTGACGAGTTTAAAATATCCACAACAGGAGTCACACACAGCTGTGCCTCGATAACCAAACAAATTGACAAGATAACCAAAATCCTTGAATCTACACACAGCAAATAAACTCAAATGACACAACGAGATGTAAAAAGGAGTTCACACATATAGTCGATATAAAACTGGCCGCTTCAATCTGAAGAGCAACTAAAACAAAACACGTGAGTGTATCTTGTTCTTGTGAACACTATTGTTACCCACAGCATACACAGAGACCACGAAGTTCTTAAGGAGAAAACCAGTTGCTAAAACAAAACACGTTAGTGTACCTTGTTAGCTAATGTTAGCTTGCTGACATTAACGTTAAACATTGCACTCATATTACTCACTGAAACCTTGTAAAGCCGGTCCTGCATGCTGGCTCTTACAGAACCGACTAACTCCCCTTTCGTATATGTACAGCTCTCAACATGCCCAGACTTGTAGTGATTTTCACCTCGTTTTATACTTTTTCGCCTCATGCTGAAAGAAACAGGTGAAATTTGCTAACGTGACAGCCATCTTTGTGATTGTGACGCGTATTGTGCGAGACCAGAGACCTGTAGTTCACTGAGCGGTTTCACACAAAAAAATGTGTAACTTCACAGTTTTACGACACATTTTTATTTTTTTGACTGGCAAAATGTTGTTTTAATTTGAAAAACATCATATGTGTCATTCGTGGCACAATTCAAACGGGATCGAAAGATGACTTTTCTCTCTCCATTGACTTCAATGTATAATTTTCCGCTTCCGGGGTACCATGGGTCGGAAGTAGATGGGCAGGACTTTGCCTCTCTATAGATTGAGAGAGAGAGAGAGAGAGAGAGAGATAGATATATTGAGTCTGTAGTGAAGGAGCGTGCTTCCGCTCACGGGAGACTGCTTGCGCTGTGCTCCGCAGCAAACAGCTGTTCAATGCATTCTAATGCTGGGTCAATTTGACCCCGGTGGCGGTTTTAGGTATACAAAATCTCTGGCGATTCTAGTGTTAAAGGCAGAGAGTGAAATTCAGTGAATACACGTAGTTTACAGAGATGCTGTATGAGAAACCAATGTGAGTTTGGAAAATTACACGATATAAATATATTCTAGTAGACCTCAACAATAGAATTATGATCAGTGGAAATGGCCATGACATGGGACCTTTAACTTTGGTTCTTTCTAAATATAACAGCTTCTCTATTTTATAGTATAGGTGAAAAACAAGACAGTTCAATGACCAGGGATCTACAGAAGCAACCTTTTCAGCTGGTGACCCTTAAACTAAGACAAAGTTAACTTGCAACAGCTTGTTCCAATAGAAATACCAAATAGGGAGTCCTCCTTCATACCTTTCAAGAATGTTCAATTTGAAAAAATGTGTCAGAGCAGAACAAATCTGAAACCCTGAATGATCCAAAATTATTGTAATCTTTGGTACCCAATCGATTTCTAGTATTCATTGATGTTTTCCAATTTCATCATATTTGTTTAGGACGTGGTCAAGAGGACAAAAGTTTATTATTTGGATTATTATATGTTTAAAAGTAATTATATTGAATGGATTATTTTAATGAGTGGGCTTAAAAAGGATAAATGGACCATTGATCCGAAGTAAGACTCTAAAAATCCCTAGAGGATGATATGGCGAGCTTCTTGGTTATTGTTAGATGCTTTTTGATGTTCCTGTATATCCGGGGTGAGCCTACTGACACCATGGAATTTGTTGGGAATTTGTTGGTGGCATTTTATCAATTTTTCTATTGTGTATTTTTGCTCAACACCTATGTGTATTATGTGATGGCCCCAGAGCCCGTGAGTGTGCAGGTGTGTTGCAGGTCCTGCGATGGGGTGGAGCTGAAGAGGCCAATCAGCGTGATCGGGGACACCTGGTCGGAGCCGAGGTGCTATTTAAGCCCAGCTGCCCGGAGTCACATGGCCGTCATGACTCTCTCCAAGCCCGGTGCAGAAGGACTCCCACCGTGATCCTTTCCCCTTGTCCATCCTCTCCTGTTTTTGGTGTTGCTTCTGGAACGATAACCAATCAAGTGCTGTGGTTTTTGGACCCTTTGAGCGTCCCTCCTTGTTTTCCTGTTGTGGCCAACGGGCCGGTCATAACAATTATGTTAAAATTGCCCAAAAAAATGCAATATAATATATTGGCCAGGCCTATGCATTACAAATGCTTTTAATAAAACAATTGGACATGCACCCCAAGTTCATGATGATTACAAACACATTGGTATGAACATATTTGGACAGTTAAGAACTTTTGGTGCTCCTGGAATTTACTTATACTACTTGTTCTTCTTAATAGAAAAATTACACAAAAAATAAGAGAAATTAACAAGTATCTATCTTTGACTATACAGAGGAGTTGTTTATTTTACAGCTAAAAGCTGAACAAGAAACATTTTGGAAAACAGAACTCTCAACACTTAATGTTACTTACAAAAGTAACCCATTGACCTTGTTACTGTGTAAAGGTAAAACAACAGAAAAAAGGCATAGTGGTGAATTAGCCTACAGTGCTTCTCTTGAATTAAGATTCACTGATGTAACATGTGTATTTGTGTTTATGTGTGTCCAGTGCCAGGGAATTTGGGGAACCGTCTGGAAGCAAAGATAGACAAGCCGACGCTGGTCCACTGGATGTGCTACAAGAAGACTGAGCACTGGTTCCCCCTGTGGATTGACCTCAACATGTTCATGCCAGTAGGTGTAGACTGCTGGATTGATAACATTAGGTAACACTGACTGCCTTTTAATGCCTATTATTTTCTGTATCATGTATCAGCTTTTAGCATCTTAATGATATAATAGAGTGGTGCAGAAATAATCCAAAAGCTTGAAAATGAGTTAACATTTCCCCTCATCTGGAAGTCAACCTTCTTTTTTTAAATTCTTTATTTATTTGGGGCCACATTATAATACAAGTACAGTTTTTAAAATCATATATTTTTAGAGACCCGAAAGTGACAAGTGAAATAGCAAACAAAATTAGTCAAAATAAAATAAAAATGAAAAAGTACACAGGGGTTGTTTGAAATGGCAAATGTCTACACATGTACATATGCATACATATCAACATACATATATACATTCAATACACATACATGTGACCACACATCTATACATATACATTCCATCGGTGTATAGAAACACAGTCAAACAAGGGATGGTCGTCTTTGGGATGTGTAAATTCTCCACTTTTTCCATATTTCTTCAAATGTGTTTTCCTGAAGCCTCATTGAGAAGGTGATTCTTTCCATAACAAAGATTTCATGGATTTTGTCGTACCAGTTGTCAAGAGAAGGGATATACGCTTTGAGCCATTTTCTTGTTATTGATTTTTTTGCTGCAACAGTAAGAATTCCAAAGAATTGTTTTGTTTTGGAGTTTGTGGGGATTGAATGTACGAGCCCAAATAGAAATTCGTCCCAGTTTAAAGGGATTTTTTCCTGTAGTACTATTTCAATTTCTGTGGATCTTTTGCCAAAAATATATATTAAAGGGCAAGCCCAAAACAAATGGTAGTGATGTGCTAACTGAGAACCACATTTCCTGACTGAGCAGGGCTGAAAAAGTACCTGCTCAGCATCTTCCAACAAAACATTCTGTAGGTGCCTGAACTAGAGATCTTCCATTGAAAAGTACCGTAATTTGTCCAGACTTCATCAGGGATGTTTCATTTTCCCATTTGTGTTTTATATAGAAAGTATTTTCCTTTTTAATATCTTGAAGAGCTTGGTAAAGTTTTGAGATTACTTTCATCCCTGTGTCTGATGTGTATGCACTGGTGAAAACTATTAATAAAGGGTTTTCTGTCAAGGGGAGAACACTGAGGCATGAACTCAATTGCACGACTCAAAACTCAGACTCAGATAGCGTTTCAAAATAAAGACTTTACTGGAATTTGCACAGTAATAAAACAAGGAAAACAAAAACCACTCTTTCGAGGAAAACTATAATGCGATCTATAGCATAGGTCCGTGAAAGGTCCGTGAAAAGGTCCGTGAGGTAAGCCGATACGTGGTCTTCGTGAGACAACGAACTGACAATTAACAGGAGGGAGCTAACACAATATATACACAGGTAAAGGGGACACAGTTGGAAACAATCAGGGCGGGGAAAATAATCAAGGACGCAGGAGACAGAAAAGGGGCGGGGAGCGTGGAGGCCTGAAATGAGAGGAAGAAATAATTAAGGGTATAGACATAAAGCACAAGACAAAGGGACATGACAACTCTAACATAAAGAATAAACTTTCACAATAAGTTTCTTGGACATGACAGTAACCCCCCTTCTAGGGACGGCTCCTGACGGCCCAGGCTCCTCTGAGTTGAGGCGGTCAAAATCCTCAATGAGGCTTTTGTCCACGATGAAGCGGGAAGGAATCCATTGCCGCTCCTCAGGACCATAACCCTTCCAGTCAACCAGTAACTGTCGCCCTCTACCCCTTTTCCGACTAGCCAATAGTGACTTGACCGTGTAAACCGGACCTCCATCGATCATCCGGGGGGGCGGGGGGGGTTTGACGGTGGGAACCATAGCGCTCTCCTTCAATGGTTTTAATTTCCCTACATGGAAGGTGGGATGTACCTTCATGGCCCTGGGAAGCCGTAGTCTCACTGAGACTGGGTTTATGACCTTGGTGATGGGAAAAGGACCCACAAACCGGGGAGCCAGTTTTCGGGAGAGTACGTGGAGGGGAAGGTCTCGTGTAGAGAGCCAGACTTTTTGGCCTGGCTGGTATACAGGGGCTGGTCGGCGTTTTCGGTCTGCTGCTCTCTTAACCAGTTGTGAATTCCTGCAGAGTATCTTCCTAGCCGCAGCCCACACGCGCCGACAACGCCTGACCAGAGCGTGGGCAGACGGGACCGTGACCTCCCTCTCCGTGGCTGGGAACAGTGGCGGCTGGTAGCCATAAACACAGTGAAACGGGGACAGGCCCGTGGCAGAAGTAGGGAGGATGTTGTGTGCATACTCAACCCAGGTGAGGTGCTCGCTCCAGGAGGATGGATTCTGGGACACCAGGCAGCGCAGGCAGGTCTCCAGTTCTTGATTTAGGCGCTCCGTCTGGCCGTTAGACTCCGGATGATATCCAGACGAGAGACTGACCGTGGCACCGATGAGGCTGCAGAACTCCTTCCAGAAGCGTGACACAAACTGGGGGCCCCGGTCGGAGACAATATCCTTAGGGAAACCATGAAGCCGAAACACATTCTGCATCATGACCTCCGCCGTTTCCTTAGCTGAGGGCATCTTTGGCAGAGCAATGAAATGTGTCATTTTGGAAAATCTGTCCACTACCGTGAGAACTGTGGTTTTACCTCTAGAGAGGGGCAAGCCAGTGACGAAGTCCATGGAGATCTCTGACCAGGGCCTGTTGGGAATAGGGAGTGGTTGTAATAACCCTATTCGCGACCTGGAAGAGGTCTTGTTTCGAGCGCAGATAGGGCACGCCTCCACATACTCCTTCACCTCCTTCTCCATGGATGTCCACCAGAAACGTTGTTTAACAATGAACATAGTTCTCTTGACTCCGGGGTGGCAGGTGAGCAGCGAAGTGTGAGCCCAGTGGATCACCTGTGGTCGCTCGGCCTCCTGAACAAAAATCCGGTTAGGCGGGCAACCCCTTGGTGCAGGAGCTCCAGCATTGGCACGTATTACCTCCTTTTCTACTGGCCAAGTCAGCGCTCCTACCACCCGGTTCAATGGGATGATGGGTTCCGGCTCCTTGGCTGCAGGCACAGGGTCAAACAGACGGGACAGAGCGTCAGGCTTGACATTCTGAGACCCCGGCCTGTAGGAAAGAACAAAGTCAAAACGGTTGAAAAACAAGGTCCACCTAGCCTGGCGGGAGTTCAGTCTTTTGGCCTTTCTGATGTACTCCAGGTTCTTGTGATCGGTCCAGACCACAAAAGGATGCTCGGCTCCCTCCAACCAATGCCTCCACTCTTCCAACGCTAACTTCACGGCCAGCAACTCACGGTTTCCCACGTCATAATTTCTCTCTGCCGGGGAGAGCTTCCTGGACAGGAAGGCGCAGGGGTGAAGTTTGTTGTCCTTCTGTTGTTGCTGGGAGAGGACCGCTCCCACCCCCTCGTTGGAGGCATCCACTTCCACCACGAACTGGCGAGTGGGATCCGGCATGGTAAGTATGGGGGCAGTGGTGAACATCTTTTTCAGCCGAGAAAAAGCCTCCTCAGCCTGAGGAGACCACACAAAAGGCACCTGAGGGGACGTGAGGACATGAAGAGGGGCTGCAATAGCGCTGAAGCTCCGCACAAAACGTCTGTAAAAATTAGCAAAGCCTAAAAACTGCTGCACTTTTTTGCGAGAGTCAGGGGTAGGCCAACAAGCTACTGCGCTAACCTTCTCTGGGTCCATCATAACCTGACCTGGGGAAATGATGAAGCCCAAAAAAGTGACTGTTTCCACATGAAATTCACACTTTTCAGCTTTGACAAACAACTTATTTTGGAGCAGTTTCTGTAGAACCAGGCGGACATGTTGTTTGTGGGTGTGAAGGTCAGGGGAGTAGATCAGAATGTCGTCCAGATAAACAAAAACGAAACGGTTCAGAAACTCCCTCAACACGTCGTTGATCATAGCCTGGAAGACTGCAGGAGCGTTTGACAATCCAAACGGCATGACCAGGTATTCATAATGTCCTGAAGGGGTGTTAAAACCCGTCTTCCATTCATCGCCCTCCCTGATCCTGACCAAATGATAGGCGTTCCGCAGGTCTAATTTGGTGAAAACCTTGGCTTCCTGAAGCTGCTCGAAAGCGGACGAGATGAGAGGGAGGGGGTACCGGTTTTTAACCGTAATGTCATTGAGAGGTGAGTAGTCGATACAGGGCCTAAGAGACCCATCCTTTTTGCCCACGAAAAAAAACCCTGCCCCTGCTGGGGATGAGGAATGACGAATAAGCCCTGTCTTGAGGGAGGCATCAATATAGTCCTTCATGGCCTCTTTCTCAGGTCCTGAAATTGCATAAAGTCGACCCTTAGGAATGGGAGACCCGGCAATCAAGTCAATAGCACAGTCATAGGAGCGGTGAGGAGGAAGAGCCAGAGCTTTGGACTTACTAAAAACTTCACTAAGGTCGTGGTAGCAGGAAGGAACTGAAAGTACATCCGGAAGATATATTTTTGGGACTGTATCCTGCCTAACACTCCCAGTGTTACATCCCCTGTCAATCTCTGCTACCTGCTTAAAACAGAGATCAATGCAATTCTTTCCCCACCCCTCCACCCTCCCAGATTGCCAATCTATGTGAGGGTTATGAAGTTTCAACCAGGGAAACCCCAAAATGAGTGGATGTTGGGCTGAGTTAAATAAGTGAAAAGACATTGTCTCATGGTGGTTATCATTACATCTTACTTCTAAAGGCTCCGTTTGGTGAGTCACTTTAAACAACAGCCGCCCATCGAGAGCACTCGCTTCAAGAGGCTGGGGTAGAGGTTTAGTTTTTATGTCCCATTTTTTAACTAAACCCCAATCCATAAGACTTTCGTCCGCCCCTGAGTCAATGAGAACACCATGAGTAACTACATTGTCTCTGATTTTTACCTGGATCCGGGTCAGGGTGCGAGGAGGAAAGTCAGAGGAAGAGATCCGGCTCACCAACGTACTCCTCTTCATTGGTGAGCCTCCTCTTTTACCGGACAAGCCGCTTGTGGGTGTCCGCGCTGCCCGCAGTAGAAACACAGACCTTCCTTGAATCGACGCTGACGTTCTGCCAGCGACAGCTTGGCGCGGCCCAACTGCATTGGCTCCTCCACGGAGCCAGGGGGCGCTGTTGTCCGGAACGCAGGTGGTGAGGGGTGACGGGGCCTCCAAGAAGAAGTAATATCCAGCGGCGAGCGTCTCCTCTGGAGAGGTGGATCAACCGCATCCTTGGATTTATTCCTTCTCCTCTCCGTCAAACGATTGTCTATACGTACAGCCATGGATATGACAGAGTCCAAATCAGCGGGCAGATCGAGAGGCGCCAGCTGGTCTTGTAAAGAATCCGAGAGACCGCTGACGAAAGCGTCAAACAATGCAGCGGAGTTCCAGCCGCTGTCGGCTGCCTTAGTCCGGAACTCGATGGCGTAGTCAGCCACACTCCGCTGATGTTGTCGCAGCCTGATCAGAGCCCGAGCTGCTTCCCTGCCCGGCGTGGTTTGATCGAAGGTCTTCCTCATAGTGTCTATGAAGTTTTCCAGAGACCCGCAGATAGGCGAGCCTCGGGACCATTCTGCCGTGGCCCACGCTGCTGCTCGGCCGGAGAGATGAGAGATCATAAAAGCCACTTTGGAAATGTCCGTGGGAAAAGCAGCCGGTTGGTGGTGATAGTGTAACTCACACTGCACGATGAACGGCCGGCAGCCTTCTGAGTCCCCGGAGTACCTTTCGGGTGGAGCCAGACGCATGGAAGCCCTGTGCGGCTCAGTAACCCGGTTGGGATCGAATCCGGTCACCGCTGGAACCGGAGGAGTCGTAGGAGGAGAAACAGCCTGCAGGTGAGTGAGCACACGCTGAACCTCTGCTGCCAGTAGATTAACTTGGGTCGTCAACGATGTTTGTAGTTCCCCCTGGCTGCTGGTTAGATCCTGTACTCCCTGCTGCATGGTGGCCATACGCTCCTCTTGTTGCCCAAGACGTTGGCCCTGAGAACGGATAGCGTTCTTAATCTGATCTGAGTCGGCTGAGTTCATTTTGACGGTCAGTTCGTACTGTCAAGGGGAGAACACTGAGGCATGAACTCAATTGCACGACTCAAAACTCAGACTCAGATAGCGTTTCAAAATAAAGACTTTACTGGAATTTGCACAGTAATAAAACAAGGAAAACAAAAACCACTCTTTCGAGGAAAACTATAATGCGATCTATAGCATAGGTCCGTGAAAGGTCCGTGAAAAGGTCCGTGAGGTAAGCCGATACGTGGTCTTCGTGAGACAACGAACTGACAATTAACAGGAGGGAGCTAACACAATATATACACAGGTAAAGGGGACACAGTTGGAAACAATCAGGGCGGGGAAAATAATCAAGGACGCAGGAGACAGAAAAGGGGCGGGGAGCGTGGAGGCCTGAAATGAGAGGAAGAAATAATTAAGGGTATAGACATAAAGCACAAGACAAAGGGACATGACAACTCTAACATAAAGAATAAACTTTCACAATAAGTTTCTTGGACATGACATTTTCAAGGGCCTTCTGGCTGTCTGACAGGGAACTATTTAAGTAATGGCGTACCTGTAGAATCTAAAAAAACACCGTTGTTCAATCCATATCGTTCTTTTAGTTTTTGAAAATCAAACATGGTTCCTTTCCTGAAAAATGTGCAATATGAAGTAAGGCCATATTTGGCCCAACCTTTAAATGTTGTATCTAGCTTGCACGGGGTGAAATCAAGATCATGTGAGCACCATCTTAATATCTTAATTTCCTCCAGCAAGTCACTCCTGGTAATGACCCTTAACCATAATTTTAAGGAGAGGTTGATCCAGCGGTTATCTTTTTCCAGTAAGTTTTTAACATGTCTTTTATCCCCTAACCTTGCCTCGATGGGTACTCCTCCTGATACATTATTATCAATTTCTTTCCATCTAGCTCTGTAGTCTGGCTTGCACCAGCAGAACAAGCTTCTTAATTGGGCTGATATATACAGTAGTAGTCCTTCAAGCAGGGGAGCGCTATTCCTCCCTTGTTTTTTGCTATTTGAAGAGTACAGAATCTAATCCTTGGTTTCTTCCCTTGCCAAATGTACCTTGATATGGTTTTATCCCATTCGTTAAACTGCTTGTCTGTGATTTCAATTGGTAGATTCTGGAAAATAAGTCAGCCTTCTTTATGTTTATATTGGTTAGATACCTGAAATAAGGTCTGTGGTTAACTTAGATATTTTGTTCTATGACAAAAAGTACGTCAGCAAATACTCTGCTTGTGAATGTCCAAATGTTCTTTGTGTCATGAAAACGGCAGTTGCTAACAAGTGACTAAATTAGATTACTAAATGTCATCATGCCAAATGTTAGCCGTACTAGCTTAGCAGGGGTGACGTGCATGTATGTAATGTAGTTGGTTAAAAGCCTATCGCTAGCTATTTACCTATGGCAATTGCATTTAAGCTTGCTCACCGCAAGGTGCCTGGCGTGTTACAGCTACATTTTCTTTTTATGGTTGTGCTATGGTTGTAATAATATCTGAAAAGAGCTAAAACATTGCCCAGTATAATTGTCCTGTCTGATATTAAAGTCACATTTGAGAAT
>NC_136903.1:32234434-32292664 GCF_949606895.1 Notothenia rossii
TGCTTCCTTACTTTGGTCGGATTTCTCATAGGTCAGCCTAACAGTTAAAATGAATGTATAAGTGAATGAAAGAATAGATACATGAAAAAGTTAAAACGTTAATGCATTACAAATAATTAAAAGTTGAGAAAAATCAAAAAATATCTTTATTGTTTTACTACACTCATATTCACTTATATTGATTTATGTTCCTCTCTGAAGAACCAGCACCTTACCGTGGTAGAGAGGTTTGTGTGCCCTGATGAACCTGGGGGCTGTGTTGTCTGGAACCTTGTGTTCCTGGTAGGGTCTCCCATGGCAAATTGGTCTCAGGCAAGGGGCCAGACTAAGATTGGTTCAAAAGACCTCATGAAAGACGACACACGAAGTGAGGATACCCGGCCCGGAGGAAGCCGGGGTCCCCTTCTGGAGCCAGGCCCAGAAGGAGGACTCGTCGGCGAGCGTCTGGTGGCTGGGCTTGCCACGGAGCCCGGCCGGGCACAGCCCGAAAAGGCGACGTGGGCAACACCTCCGCTTCTCCGTCCCGCGGGCCCACCACCTACGGGAAACAGCGATGGGGTCGGGTGCGCTGCCAGAAGGGTGGCAGTGAAGGCAGAGGGTCTCGACGACCAGACCCGGGCGACAGAAGCTGGCTTTGGGGACGTGGAACGTCACCTCTCTGGGGGGGAAGGAGTCGGAGCTTGTGCGGGAGGTGGAGCGTTACCAGTTGGATCTGGTTGGGCTCACCTCTACGCACAGCGTCGGCTCTGGAACCTTACTTCTGGATAGGGGTTGGACTCTATTCTTCTCCGGAGTTGCTCAAGGTGTGAGGCGCCGGGCGGGTGTGGGGATACTCACAAGTCCCCAGTTGGGTGCTTCGTTGTTGGAGTCTACCCCAGTGGACGAGAGGGTTGCCTCCCTACGCCTGCGGGTTATGGGGGGGAAAACTCTGACTGTTGTGTGTGCTTATGCACCCAACAGCAGTTCAGAGTATACGGCCTTCTTGGAGACCCTGGAAAGAGTCCTGTATGGGGCTCCTGAAGGGGACTCTTTAATCTTGCTGGGAGACTTCAACGCACATGTGGGCAATGATGGAGACACTTGGAGGGGAGTGATTGGGAGGAACGGCCCCCCTGATCTGAACCGGAGTGGTGGTTTGTTACTGGACTTCTGTGCTAGTCATGGATTGGCCATAACAAACACCATGTTCGAACATAAGGATGCTCATAAGTGTACGTGGTACCAGAGCACCCTAGGCAGAAGGTCCATGATCGATTTGGTTATCGTATCATCGGACCTGAGGCCGTATGTTTTGGACACTCGGGTAAAGAGAGGGGCGGAGTTGTCAACTGATCACCATCTGGTGGTGAGTTGGGTCGAGTGGCGGGGGAAGCCTCTGGATAGACCTGGTAAGCCCAAACGTGTAGTTCGGGTGAACTGGGAACGTCTGGAGGAGGCCCAAGTTCAGGAGGCCTTCAACTCACACCTCCGGCGGAGCTTTTCGGGCATTCCTGTGGAGGTTGGGGACATTGAACCAGAGTGGTCGGTGTTCAAAGCCTCTATTTCCGAAGCCGCGGCGGGGAGCTGTGGTCTCAAGGTCCTAGGTGCCTCAAGGGGCGGTAACCCTCGAACCTCCTGGTGGACACCGGTGGTCAGGGAAGCCGTCCGACTGAAGAAGGAGGCCTTCAGGGATTTGTTATCTCGGGGGACTCCCGAGGCAGTTGCAAGGTACCGACAGGCCCGAAGGGCAGCAGCCTCAGCCGTGGCCGAGGCAAAGCAGCGGGTGTGGGAGAAGTTCGGAGAAGACATGGAAAAAGACTTTCGGGCGGCACCAAAGTTGTTCTGGAAAACTGTCCGACACCTCAGGAGGGGGAAGCAGGGAACCATCCAAGCTGTGTACAGTAAGGATGGGACGTTGTTGACCTCAACTGATGGAGTGTTAGGGCGTTGGAAGGAGCACTTTGAGGAACTCCTGAACCCGACAACTCCGCCCTCTATGTTAGAGGCAGAGCTGGAGTATGAAGGGGGATCGACACCAATCTCCCGGGGGGAGGTCACTGAGGTCGTCAAACAACTTCACAGTGGCAAAGCCCCGGGGGTGGATGAGATCCGCCCAGAAATGCTGAAGGCTCTGGGTGTTGAGGGACTGTCATGGTTGACACGTCTCATCAACGTTGCGTGGAAGTCGGAAACAGTACCGAAGGAGTGGCAGACCGGAGTGGTGGTTCCCCTTTTCAAAAAGGGGGATCAGAGGGTGTGTGCCAATTACCGAGGCATCACACTACTCAGCCTCCCCGGGAAAGTTTACTCTAAGGTACTCGAAAGGAGGGTCAGGCCGATTGTCGAACCTCAGATTGAGGAGGAACAATGCGGATTCCGTCCTGGTCGTGGAACGACGGATCAGCTTTTTACTCTCGCAAGGATCCTGGAGGGGGCCTGGGAGTATGCTTATCCAGTCTACATGTGTTTTGTAGACTTGGAGAAGGCGTATGACCGGGTTCCCAGGGAGTCACTGTGGGAGGTGCTGCGGGAGTATGGGGTGAGGGGGTCTCTACTCAGGGCCATCCAATCTCTGTACTCCCAAAGCGAGAGCTGTGTCCGGGTCCTCGGCAGTAAGTCGGACCCATTTCAGGTGAGGGTTGGCCTCCGCCAGGGCTGCGCTTTGTCACCAATCCTGTTTGTAATATACAAGGATCGGATTTCGAGGCGTAGTCGTGGGGGAGGGGGTCTGCAGTTCGGTGGACTAAGGATTGCACCACTGCTTTTTGCAGATGATGTGGTTCTGATGGCTTCATCGGTCTGCGACCTTCAGCACTCACTGGATCGGTTCGCAACCGAGTGTGAAGCGGCTGGGATGAGGATCAGCACCTCCAAATCTGAGGCCATGGTTCTCAGCAGGAAACCGATGGACTGTCCACTCCAAGTAGGGAATGAGTCCTTACCCCAAGTGAAGGAGTTCAAGTATCTCGGGGTCTTGTTCTCGAGTGAGGGAACAATGGAGCGTGAGATGGGTCGGAGAATCGGAGCAGCGGGAGCGGTACTGCAGTCTCTTTACCGCACCGTTGTGACGAAAAGGGAGCTGAGCCAGAAGGCAAAGCTCTCTGTCTACCGGGCCATTTTCGTTCCTACCCTCACCTATGGTCATGAAGGATGGGTCATGACCGAAAGAACGAGATCGCGGGTACAAGCGGCCGAGATGGGTTTTCTCCGCAGGGTGGCTGGTGTCTCCCTTAGGGATAAGGTGAGAAGTTCGGTCATCCGGGAGGGACTCGGAGTTGAACCGCTCCTCCTTCGCGTCGAAAGGAGCCAGTTGAGGTGGTTCGGGCACCTAGTTAGGATGCCACCTGGGCGCCTCCCTAGGGAGGTGTTCCAGGCACGTCCAGCTGGGAAGAGACCAAGGGGTAGACCTAGAACCAGATGGAGGGATTATATCTCTTCTCTGGCCTGGGAGCGCCTTGGGATCCCTCAGTCAGAGCTGGTTGATGTGGCCAGGGAAAAGAAAGTTTGGGGCTCTCTGCTGGAACTGCTACCTCCGCGACCCGACCACGGATAAGCGGGAGAAGATGGATGGATGGATGGATGGATGATTTATGTTTATTCTCAACCTTGATTTTTTTTTGTATGCATTCATTTCCTTATTTACATATTTATTATGTATTTATTGATTTTTTTTGTTTTGATTTCTATATTTTTTCCATCATTTATTTTAAATAGTTTTGAATGGACTTATTTTCTTCAGGTAGTATCATGCTCAAGTGTTGAAATGCTTTCATTCATTATTATTATTATTATTATTATGACCATAGTCAATGTTTTTACTAGTATCAACTGATACTTGCAGGAAATGTACACAAGAACATTTCATAAGCTGAACGATAACGATGGAGCACTTTTGGGGTCATCATTTCAGTTATACTGTTAAAGTGCCTCTATAAATGTCACGATCTGTCTGTTGTGTTTTGTCTTGTCTTTTTCTGTCTTTGGTTTCATGTTTATTTTGAAAAGTCTTCACCCCCTGTCTTGGCTGTCACTTTCTGTCTGTTCTATTTTGTATATGGCTTCGCCCTCTAAGGCTATCGCTATTGGGTAATCCCCCTGCGCCCCCGTGCAGCACTGAAACACTTGTAGTCCACGCCCACCCTCGGGCCTCCTTCCGGTATAAATAGGAAGGCAATCTGCTCCCTCTTTTCTTCAGCAACCAGCAGCAGTACTGAAGCACAGGAAAATTAAGTCATGAGCAACAACTGTGTCCGTGATTGTCCCTCATGTAAGACGGGGTATATCATGAGCTATGACCTACACGCGATATGCGAATCCTGCCTGGGGCCAGAGAACGCGTACGCGGCTCTCAGCCAGCAGGTCGCTTGTTCGCATTGTGCACGTCTCCCATCAGCCGACAGGAAGCGAAGAGCGGACGCTCTAGCTGCTGCGGCTGAGGAGGACGATTGGCCCGTCCAGGAGCACAGGGACAACAGCCTGTCTCTGGAGCCGAGTGCTGGGCAGGAGTCGGACGACTCCTAACCCGTCCCCCTCCATGGCTCGCCATGCGGCTCTCCCCTCCCCCCCGGATGGGGGAGACGGGGTCGGAGCGAGGTACGGGTGTGGCGGCCGAGCACGCGGTCCCCTTCTCTGTTGCCATGGCGCTGCCGGCGTTGGGGAGCATCATGCTGGAGCTGCCGGAGATCATCGGCAAGGCGGCAGCCTGCAGAGGTCTCCTCGTTCCCCCAGGACGGGAAAGGGTGGCTCTGGATGACATGGCCGGAGCTTTTTCCCGGGTTCAGACGGGCAGGAGTGACCCGATCTGGCCGCGCTTCCCAGCCATTAGGAGGCAACAGGAGGGGGCTGCGGCGAACCCGAGGACCCTGAGGGCTCCAGTGGCCACCTTTGTTCCCTTCACTAAGGTGGAGGGATTCACTGAGGAGGGTTTCCCAACCACCCCCACTCTGGAGCCGAGCTTGACGGCGTTTTTTGGGGTTAGGCAGGCCAACTTGATCGCCGGACGGGGCCCTACGTTGGCCTCCCCCAAGGACCAGTATGTTGCCCGCCAGGCTGACCGGGCGCACCAATGTGCGGTTCAGGCGTCTGCGGCGGCAAATAACATCGCGTTGCTGGCCAACTCGGTGGTTACGCTGGTGGAGCGGCTCCAGAGGAGGCGGAGGAGATCGGCGGCCAGCACGGCACTCACGCTGTGCGCATCCGTGGCTGTCTCCCAGGCGAGGATTGCAGCGTGGATGACGCAGATCCAGCGCCACCTCTGGCTGCAACAGGCGGCTGTTACAGAGCCGGCCAGGAAGGTCTTGCTGGATGCTCCGATCAGCCCGGACGGGCTGTTCGGACCCCAGTTTTTAGCCATGGTAGAGTCCATGAAGGCGGCAGCGGAGCAGGCGGATGATATCCGCCAGCACGTTGGCTGGCTCAAGCCGGCGGCGAAGCCTCAGCGGCATCAGCGGCAGCAGCAGCAGCAGTGGCCAACCCGGCCACAGCAACATGCAGAGAGACGCTCACAGCAACCGCAGTCGAGGCGTCAGACTCGTCCGTCGGTGGCGGCAGGGGCACCGTCCCGCGCCTCCGCCCCCCCACCAGTGGAAAGGGGGGGGTCAAAGGGGAGTGAGGTACTCCCGTTCGTCGTCTGCTCCACGAGAGCCGCCGAAGAAGCAGAGCCGGCCATGACGGTTTGGGGGGGAGTGTGAAGGAAATAAAAATGAAAGCTTATTTCCCAACCTCTTGTCTGATTCATCAGTTTCAAATGTGTTTCATATATCCCCCACTCTGAGTGAACCAGCTGCCTATTGTTTGTAGATGTAGGTGCATTAATAAACAAGGCAAATCAGGCTGTGTCTCAACGCCGTGTATTCACATTAAGCAGGTAATCATACAACTGGGGTAGAGTCACGTGAGGCAGATATATATATAACACAGGCACAATACGTCCACAGGGTGGAGCTGCAACCTAGCCTAAACCATTCTGTAACATCTCCCTTCCTTTTGTTAAGTAACAACACAGGATCAATACTGCCATTAAACTGTTGACCTTTAAACAGAACATTAATCAAATGATTTCAACAACAAATAGTGCACCTAGCAAAGACACTTCAATAATAGCCGGATCAGAACACATCAGCAATAAACTCAGAACAATCAATCACATTTGTTTTACAATCTCTCCACTTCCTTTTTTTTTTTCTTTTTTAAAATCTTTATCGTCCATGTGTGTTTGAGTGCGCACAGTCCAAGTGTGTGTGTGTGTGTGTGTGTGTGTGTGTGTGTGTGTGTGTGTGTGTGTGTGTGTGTGTGTGTGTGTGTGTGTGTGTGTGAGTGTGTGTGTGTGTGACCTAGAGGTCAAGTCTGTCAGGAGGTCTAATCAGCCGTCCGCTCCGGGAGAAGGCCCGACCCTGTAACTCACGGCATGGTGTACCCCAGGTCTGCGGGGAAGACCGCGACGACCTCGGGGGTGATGGCCTTGGAGACTCCTCGGGGACGCAGACGACCTCTCTGGCGCTCCCCCCACTCGCAGGCTGCTCCGGGGCGGATTCTGAGAGAACTGACGGCTGGAGAAGGGCCGCCTCTGCTGGTCGAAGATCAACCCTGTTGCGCCGATACGTGGTCCCCTCCACACCGACCAGATAGGACCGGAGTCTCAACTGCTGAAGGCACACACCTCTCCTCCATCGGCCCGTCCTGTCTCCCGGGAGCGGCTTCATCCGTATGGGCTGGCCGACGTTCAGCTCCGGCAGATCCTTGGCAGATCTGTCATATGTCAGCTTTGCTGCTTGATGTTTCACTTTCAGCTTGTCAGGAACACCCGTGATGACCTGAGGCACCAGTAGCTGGTCGGCCACAGGGAGAAGGGTTCTCAGTCTCCGCGACATAAGCCGCTGTGCTGGGCCGCAATGCATACCCTCAGTGGGCGTATTTCTCCAATGCAATATGGCCCTCCAGGGGTCCTCTTTGGCACGGTCTGCCCTTCTGCACAGGCTCTTTACAATTTTCACTGCTGACTCCGCTTTGCCATTAGCCTTTGGGTGCCTCGGTGAGGACATGACATGCTCAAAACCCCACTCTCTCGCAAACGCCCGGAACTCTCCACCGGCAAACTGGCCTCCACCATCAGAAATGGCCCTGTCTGGGACACCGTAGCGTGCAAACTGTGCCGTGCATCTACGGATCGTGGTGTCCGCTGATAGGTCAGGGAGCAGGTCGATCTCCCAAAAGTCAGAATAATGGTCCACCACAAGCAAGAAGTTCTGTGCTGCGTAGCTGTACAGATCCATGCTTACTAGCTGCCAGGGACGTGTGGGGAGCGGGTGTGACATCATAGTCTCTTTCTGTTGTTCGTGTGCATACTCATTGCACACAGAGCACTTTTGCACATAATCCTTGACTTCCCCTTGCATACCGGGCCAGTAAAGTGTATCACGGGCCTGCCTGTAGCACGCCTCGCCCCCCACGTGGTTGTAGTGGATCCGTCTCAGCATTTCCGGGCGCATAGCTTTTGGAATGATGACGCGCTGACTCCTGAAGAGCACGCCATCCTGTGCACTTATCTCATCTCTGACGGCCCAGTAGTCCCTGACGGCTACAGGGGTCTCCTCTTTGTGTCCTGGCCATCCCTCCAGCACGACAGACTTAAGTGTTTGAAGACACACATCCTCCTCAGTGTGTGTCCGAATCTGTGCCAGGCGTTGGCTGCTGACATTTAAATAGTCTGCCTGCTGAATGGCCGCCGTGTCACACTGCTCCTGCTGCATGCTGCAGACCATTTCACGTTGGTACAGTGTGTCTGTTCTCTGTGGCGGGGTGGTGGCTCTGCTGAGCGTGTCACTTATGTACATCTCAGGGCCTGGTTTGTATACCACCGCAAGGCAGTAATTCTGAAGTGTGAGGAGCATGCTCTGAAGGCGCTTTGGCGCACTGAGGAGGGGCTTGGTGAAGATGGACACCAGCGGGCGGTGGTCGGTCTCTGCAGTCACATCACCCCTCCCATATAGATAGTAGTGGAAGCGTTGGCAGGCGAATACGATGCTCAGGCACTCCTTTTCAATCTGTGCATAATTTTGCTCTGTTTGGGTCAATGCCCGGGAGGCGAATGCGACAGGCTGTCCCCCTTGAAGCAAGCAGCAGCCCAGACCCGCCTGACTGGAGTCGCTCTGTACGGTGACTGGCTTGCGGACGTCATAGTACCTTAGGACTGGCACCGCCGTGACCAGTGCCTTGATTTCCTTCATGGCGGCATCATGTTTGGGCAGCCAGTGCCACATCACATCCTTGTCCAGCAGTCTCCTCAGCGGCTCACATACCGCTGACAAGCGTGGCATGAATCTGGACAGATAGTTCACAAATCCGACACACCGCTGGACCCCTTTTGCGTCTGTGGGGTTTGGCATGTCCAGCACCGCCCTGACTTTGTCAGGGTCAGCCTTGAGGCCCTCCGCGGACAGTATGTGGCCGTGGAAGCGGACCTCCTTCACTCGGTACTGCAGCTTTTTCAGGCCCAGTCTCAGCTTTACTTCCCTGCATCTGTCCATCAGAGCGATGAGGTTTGTGTCATGGTCGCGATTGGCCTCATCCTCTGTGTCCCCACAGCCGACTACAAGGATGTCATCAGCTATGGGCTCAATCCCTGTCAAGCCAGCCAGCAGCTCATGCTGCTTCCTTTGATACAGCTCCGGGGCAACTGACACACCGAAAGGAAGTTTCAGCCAGCGTTTCCTACCCCACGGTGTCCAGAATGTTGTCATCAGGCTGCTTTCTTCATCCAAGCGGCACTGCAGGAATGCATCACGTGCATCCACCAGGGTGAATATACGTGCCTTTGGCAGCTTATACAACACGTCATCTAAAGTGGGCATAAGGTAGTGGGACCGTTTCAGAGCACGGTTGAGATGCTTCGGGTCAATGCATAGTCTCAATTTGTCTGGCTTTTTTACTATGACTAGATTGCTAATCCAGTCCGTGGGTTGAGTGACTGTGGTCAAGTGTCCCTCCTCTTCATATCGATCAAGCTGAGCCTTAACAGCTGCCTTGAGGGCCACTGGAACGTTCCTGGGAGCACACTGCACCGGTGTCACAGTGCTGTCCAGCTCAAAGTGAATATCACCGGGCAGAGACTCAACAGGGCTGGTGAACACGTCGTGGTAGGTGCTGACAAGACACTCCTTGGTCAGGTCTCCCTTCCTGCAGTGCTCCACCTTATTCAGCTCCTCAGGAATGGTGAAGCGTATCAGACCAAGTCTCTCACATGTCTCACCCGAAAGCAAGGGCCTCTGGCCAGTATGCACGATCTCAAAGTCCAGTCTGTGCGTCTTACCCCTAATGACGCATTGTGTGCTGTACACACCTAATGAGCTCATCCACTCACTGTTGTATAGTTTTAATTTGGTGAGACTCTTCAGAAGAGGCGTTCTAGAAGCCAGTCTCGTCTTGTCCTTGATGCTCATCACATTGCAAGTGGCTCCAGAGTCGAGCTGGCACCTCTGAACCCCACTTTGCAGTGGCAGGTTGACAAACCACTTTTTACCTTGAGTGTTCACAGCCCCCACGCTCTCCGCTGTGTACACGTCTCTCTCATCGCTGTCCTCCAGTTCCCCTGGCAACGGGTCATCCACAGCATTCAACTGGCGTGCCTGCTGGCCTCTTTTCATGCATACTTTTGCAAAATGGTTAGCAGTGCCACACGAGCGGCACGATTTACCAAAAGCAGGGCACAGGTCACGCCCACGCTTGTGCCGTGTGCCACAGTACTTGCATTCGCCAGCGTCTCTCATGCTCTGTGGTTGTGCAGATGTGTTGGTGGACTCGGATGGCCTGCTGGCAGACCTCCGTCCATATCGCTGTCCTTGTGTGGCATTAATGCTGTCCCCAGGTCCAGAGCTGCCCAGTGACATGGTTTTTAACTTGCTGTCCATGACCTCGGCTGCACGGCAAATTTTAATGGCCTCGTCCAATTTAAGGTCCTTTTCCCTTAGTAAACGACGTCTAGCACCCTCGTCAGTTATCCCGAGAACAAGCCTGTCCCTTATGAGTTCATCTTTTATAGCTCCATATTCACAAGAGGCAGCCTTTTCCCTCAGCCTGGTAGCAAACGCATCCAAGAGCTCTCCATCCTCTTGTTTAAGGTTGCCAAAAACGTACCTCTCAAAGATTACGTTCTTTGCGGGCGTGAAGTATTGCTCCAGTGCCACCAGTATATCACCCGCATCCTTTTGTTGGTCCGCGGTGAGTCCCAGGTTGTGTTTGTAAACATGGCGGCAGTCGTTCCCCATTAGCCTCCTTAGCGCAGCTGCTTGTACCGGCTTTTCTTTCTCGCTGAGCCCGGTCGCAAGCAGATAATCCTCAAATTCTGCTCGAAAGCTCACCCAGTTGCCGTGGATGTCCCCCGCCATCTTCATAGGCTCCGGAGGTGGGATGCTGGATGCCATTGTTCCAACGTGACGCTAATGCTAACAGGCTAACTGAAACTGCTAAACCTCACCAAAACAAATAAATGCACGCCGTCTCAGCGACGGACAGTAGCATGCAGTCCACAGCTGGGTCCTATTTGAGCTTCTGACACCATGTTTGTAGATGTAGGTGCATTAATAAACAAGGCAAATCAGGCTGTGTCTCAACGCCGTGTATTCACATTAAGCAGGTAATCATACAACTGGAATAGAGTCACGTGAGGCAGATATATATATAACACAGGCACAATACGTCCACAGGGTGGAGCTGCAACCTAGCCTAAACCATTCTGTAACACCTATGACCTATCGGTTAATAGCCAGCAGGGTTCGTTACAAAAGCTTGCACATTTTAATCTATCGGTTAATAAGTTGCAGAGCACAGTAACTACGCCAGCTGCCTCCAATCTGTTGATTAGTAGGCAGCAGGGTTCGCTGCAGAGGCCTGGTGGTTATAACTTTTCGGTTATTAAACCACAGACCTGACGGCATTCCTCTGTCTGAGATACGCCATATACACACGGTCACAATAAGCCCATGAGCGCCGTGGTAACGCCTCATGTGGATATCACTGCACACACCTCCACTCATCCTCTGAGCGTGTACGCGCCTCATGATGAGAGTCGGAGTGAAACGCAGCGTGTGGAGGCCCCCTCACAGCCCTTTCGCTCTAGGCTCGCTCTGGCGTGGCTCATCGTCATGACGACCACAACACATCTCGAGCATATGCGGCCGCTCTCAGAGTGTTTCTCGGAGTGGCAGCGCTAGTGTCTGATGGACAGATGGATGAGCAGGTTGATCAGCAGAGTGTACACCCTGCAGTTTGCCTCCCCCCCCCCACAGTTCAACGGGATACAGGATACACGCCTGTCATCCCGAGAACAGTGTTGGGCGCTCCGAGCAGAGCTACGGGAACTCCTGTTGAAAGAGGCTATTTCCAGGGTTCCCCAAGGGGAAGAAAATCAGGGGTATTACTCCCGCTACTTTCTTATCCCGAAAAAGACGGGGGGAATGAGACCCATCCTCGATCTGTCAGCTTTCAACGAGGCAATAATGAAAAGGCCTTTTCACATGCTGACGGTCAAAAGGGTGCTAGAGTGTGTTCACCAGGGAGACTGGTTCACCTCTATAGACCTAAAGGATGCATACTTCCATGTACCCATCATCCCACAACACAGGAAATTCCTGCGGTTTTCATTCCAGGGAATATCGTACCAGTACAACCGTCTGCCGTTCGGTTATTCCCTGGCTCCTCGCACCTTTTCAAAGTGTGTAGAGACGGCATTGCAGCCGCTACACAGAGGAGGGATGAGAGTACTGTTTTACCTGGACGACCTGCTGCTGATGGCTCACTCCAGGGAGGAAGTGACTTTACAGACGATACAACTCATATCGCATCTGTCAAAGCTGGGTTTCATGATAAACTGGAAAAAGAGCTGTCCTCTTCCCTCACAGAGTATTGTTTACCTGGGTGTGGAATTGAACTCAGCCCTCATGAGAGCGCGACTCTCACGGCAGAGAGTGGAGACGCTGACAGCTCTCCTTCGACGCGTCACACCCCGCAGCGTGGTGACAGCCCTCTCCGTGATTCGGCTGCTCGGCATGATGGCAGCCGACCACGGGGTGATTCCCCTGGGTCTCCTTCACATGAGAAGACTCCAGAGGTGGTTTATTCGCCTACGCATCGACCCCGTGCGACAGAAGAGGCGCATGGTGGCCATCCCTCTGTCCGTGGGTTCAAACTTAACCTATTGGAAAAGTCCCCACGTCCTGTCAGAGCGTGTGGCCCTGGGCAGAGTTACGTCACACATCTCGGTGTTCACAGACGCATCTCTCTGAGGGTGGGGAGGAACGTGCATGTCGCAGGCAGTGGGGGGACAGTGGCCGGCTCACATGTTCTTCCACATAAACGTGCTGGAATTGATCTCCGTACGGAGAGTAATTCAGCATTTTGCCTCGTTGCTGCAGAATCAGCATGTATTAATTCGCACAGACAACAGAGTCGCGGCAGCTGACATCAATCGCCAACGCGGGCTACGCTCAGCGCAGCTTCTGAACACAGCCAGACGGCTGTTGATCTGGGCGCGCGCACACCTGCTCTCCATCAGAGCACTGTATGTGCCCGGCGAATCGAACAAAGGGGCAGACCTCATGTCCAGAGGAGGTCCTCGCCAGGAGGACTGGAGCCTACATCCCGAGCTGATCGCCCAGGTTTGGAGCCGGTTCGGGAGGGCGGAGGCGGATCTGTTCCCCGCACGCGGGAACGCGCAATACGCCCTCTGGTTCTCCCTGTCAGCGCGGGACCTCCCCCCCCTGGGGGTGGACGCGTTCGCACATCGTCCATGGCCCAGGGGACTGCTGTACGCTTTCCCACCAGTCCAGCTGATTCCTCGGTTCCTGGACCGAGTGCAGGAGGAGTGGCTGTCAGTGATCCTAATTGCCCCGGAGCGCACGGGTGCTTCCTGGTTTCCATGCCTACAGCGTACGCTGTCAGGCAGGCCGTGGGAAATTCTGTGGCGCGGGGACGCTCTCTCGCAGGTGGAGGGAGCGATCTACAGTCACCCAGTGATAGGCCAGCGCTTATGGGCATGGCCCCTGAACGGGAACACTTAGACAGGTTGGGTCTCTCTCAAGACGTTGTACGCACCATTCAGGGAGCCAGGGCCGCGTCTACCAGAGCGTCCTACATAGCCAAGTGGGCAGTGTTCCAGCGTTGGTGTGTAGAAAGAAGCCTGGACCCCACTACGTGCCCCCTGCCTAACGTGCTGTCATTCCTCCAGCTGTTGTTGGACAGGAATTTGGCTTTCAGCACAATCAAGGTATATGCGGCCGCCATATAATCTTGTCACTTGGGTTTCGGAGCCGGGACGTTGTTCAGTCACCCCCTGACGAAACGTTTTCTGCAAGGGGTACGAAGACTCAGACCGGTATCACGCGCACTGGCGCCTCAGTGGGATCTGGCTTTGGTGTTACGAGTACTAAGCAAAGCCCCATTTGAACCTTTAGAGCAGGTTCCCCTTAAAATGTTGTCAGCCAAAGTAGTACTGCTTTTGGCTCTAACATCAGCAAAAAGGGTGAGTGATCTATCCGCTCTCTCGGTGGCCCCGTCATGCCTCCGGATACAAGGAGATGGCAGTTCGGCTGTGCTACGTCCTAACCCAGCTCTTTTAGGTCAAGAGTGATAACCCTGGATGAGTTTTCTCCGCCTCCTCATAAATCGGAGGAAGAAGCTACATCTCATCTCCTCTGTCCGGTGCGCGCGCACGGCGGCCTGGCGCCGTTCTCAGCGCCTGTTTGTGCACTATAGAGAGCGCTCGATCGGGCAACCTCTGTCTGCACAACAGCTGTCACACTGGCTGTGTGAGGCTGTGTCACAGGCATATGTCTCCTCGGGGGTGGAGCCCCCGGAGAACTTCAATGCGCACTCCACCAGAGGAATGTCCTCCTCCACGGCTTTGCACGGAGGAATGTCAGTGGAAGACATTTGCACGGCTGCATCTTGGTCTTCCCCCTGTTCATTTATACATTTTTATTTGAGGGATGTCTCCTATTCCTCTCTGACACACCCTGTACTGGGTGTCCTGTCCAGGGGTGAAAGTGGTTTGAATTTCTTGCAGGTACTATAATGCTACCCTGACCTTCATTGGTTCATATTGTTCTCCTCCCGCCCCCAGCTTCATGCATCACTGAACACAAACTTCAAATGTTTAATGTCTTTATGGGGTAGAAATTAGAAACACTTGACAATATGTATAGTCAATTATTTATTTTCAATTGTGCATACAACTTGTGTCAAAACTTAACAGACCATTAGCAAGGCATGTTGAGGGAGGTAAACTACACACTTTTCCACATTTTCCACAGAGGGCTGAAGTAGCTCTCCTCTTCTGTGTACCGGCGAGCCATGCAGCTTGTTGAGTGGGCTGCTCTTCTTCCTTTGCCCAGCCAGGTCTTCACATAAGGCAGTGGATCCCACTGTCTGCATGGTGGTCCCACAGAGCTGATGAAGAGGAGATTTGCTGCATTTTTTGTTGTAAGTTTGCTCCTATACTCAGTTATGATGTTATTCATTGTGCTGAACCCCCGTTCACAGTCAGCATTGCTTGGAGACAGTGCCACTGCCATGAGCAACTTCTTCATTTTGTTGGGAATGTTTCTTCCTCCACTGGCCTTGTATTCTGTGAATCCAAGATGGGCCTATTGTTGGTTCACATGTAGGACATCACACAAAGCCCTCACCTCATTATCTCCAAATCGAGGATTGTCATGGTCCCAGTTGTCAGGGTTGAGGACTGCCATTTGATTGATAAGGCTGTTATAAGCCTCTTTTCGGTTGGCTGCAACACTGGCCTGTGCTCTGTTTGCTGTGGTTGTGAAGAGTCTTTCTTTCATATTGTCTGCCACTGCTTGGATGAACTGAGCAGAGTCAATGATGGGAGACCTGCCAACTCTTAAATCCTCTCCCTTGAGTTCCATCACTTCCTCTGCCTGACTGGCATCAACTGCATGTTGTCCTGGGTAGCGATTGAAACTTTCTATGCGTTTGACATAAGTCGTCATGATGTAATGGGCCTTTGGGAGTGTGGTCTTCCTGTTCTGAAGAATTTCTGACAAGTTCTTAAGTTCAGTCAGAACATCTGCCATCAGTGCAAGACTTTTCAGGAAGTTGATGGAGCACAACTTAGAAAGCAGACCTTTGAATTTGGCCCTCCCTCTGCTGTCCCTTGTATCATCCTCTGATGCCTCACGGAAATGTTGTGCCAAGGCTGGATAAGACTGCCAAACTGCAGAGACTGCCCTCCATGAAGAAGCTACCCAGCGAACACTGAACACTTTTCCAATCCTCCTGAGGGCGATGTCCAGGTTGTGAGCAAATTCACTCAGCTGCCGCATGTTTTTTGGTGACTGGCTATATAATGAATATAGGCTGTCCATGAATGCCTGGAAGTCCTTTGTTCCCCCTGTCACATCCAGTGCCTGGTCAACAGCAAGCTCCAGTCTGTGATTAAGGCAGTGCCATAGTATGATGCCTGGGAAGTCATCCTGGAGCAACTTCCCAACACCTGACTTCACTCCCAGCATGACACTGGCCCCATCACTGCAAAATCCAATGAGGATTTCTCTCAGCAACTCAACAGTGAAGCCATTTTTAAGCAATCAACCCATAATCTGTTCCTTGATATGAGCAGCAGACATACTATCCAGCTCAACCAGGTCCAACGGAAAGGCAATGGGCTCCATGTCTCCATCAACACTAGCCTTCAGGAACACAATTAGTGTTGATTTGTGCCCAACACTGGTTGACTCATCAGCCAATACTGTGATTTTGCTCTTGGTCTCTATTATCTTTTTTAGAAGTTCCTTTTTCATCTGTGATGACACATGCTCAATTATGTCAACACAGACAGTTTTGCTCTGCAAAACACGCCCCGAATCAGCAGAATTTGCATGCTGCAGGTCAATCAGAATCTCAAAGTCTGTGAAAGGCTTGTTGTTCTTGGCCACATAATAGGCTGTCATGAATACCTTGGCAGTAGACTCAAACACAGGCTCCTGACTACTCGCGTTCATGTTCAGAAGAATATCTTTATTTGCTGTCTGAATAATCTTGACTGCTTCATTATGTGCTGCAGAGTTCTCGTGTTCGCGGATTTTTTTGCGCAGTGATGAAAGCTGGACATCCCTTGATTGACCAGCTGGGATTATCTTTCCATCAGCCCACTGAATAGTAATATTAACACCACGGGAGGCCATGACACCCAGATCCTTCACATCATGGCATGGGGTACAGCCTAGCCTTCCATTGTGAGCATACATCCATCCATTCATGTTTGAACTGTTCATATTGTTATTCTTTCCATATAGAAGGGTATGCAGTAGGGCTAGCATCACCTGTGGTGGCTTCTGAGGGACCTGCTGCCACTTCTTCTGGCTGAGTCTCCTCTTCCTCCCTCTGGGCCTCAACTGTTATAAATTAGAATAAAGATGTATAACTAAATTCACCAGACAGTCAAAAATGTACAAGTCTCTGTCTTTCTTTGAATTTTCAGAATATTGGTTACATAAATTAAAATACTAATAAAATAAAATGTATGCCACAATGTGCAGATTAAAATAGAAGATATCAAAGCAAAATATTTAATGTTAAAATAGTATGCTGTGTACATGTTGTGTTCTGAGTAAGATAGCCATTGACTATATAGAGCAGGGGTGTCCAACCTTTTTTGAACCAAGACGGTGGCAATCGTTGAAGGGGGGGGGGTTATTAACTATAGTTATTTGACCACAATATTTGAACTCAATTACAGTTTATTTTATTTTCAACTATATTCTTCTTCTTCTTCTTCATATTACTACTACTACTACTATTATTATTATTATTATTATTGTTTTTGTACATGTAATATTTTTCACTCCCTTCTCTTTTTCAAGTGAGGGTGCATAACATTCAACTGGGACCCTTATGCACCCCCGTAGAACCGGGCCTGGAGGTGGCCAAACTACGGCCCGCGGGCCACATGCGGCCCGTTGATGTGTTTAATGTGGCCCGTCCAATATTGGTATAAATGAGCCAGGGTTCCCGCACTGATCTTAAAAAGCCTTAAA
Organism: Notothenia rossii; assembly: GCF_949606895.1. Taxonomy (NCBI): domain Eukaryota; kingdom Metazoa; phylum Chordata; class Actinopteri; order Perciformes; family Nototheniidae; genus Notothenia; species Notothenia rossii. The sequence continues at coordinate 32,251,459 of NC_136903.1, forward strand.
GTCTAAAATACAACGATCCAATTTTTATTTATGTTATCCCCCACTGTCCACACGCCGCGCGCGCCGCGAAAAGTCCCTTCCTCCCTGGTCGTCGCAGCTGCGCGTGGACGTCGCCCCGCGCGCGGGAGAATGAGATTAAAACAACCCTCAGCCCGACATGAATCAAGACGGAACCAAACAATGCCCCCCGGCCCGGCTGTCACATTGATACATCATTGTGGCCCCTGAGCCACAAAGTTGGGCCACCCCTGTTGTAGGACATTAACGATAAAACAGAATATTGTTGTTTTACTTTTAGACATCTCGAGATCGACTGGGGATCGACTGGTTGGGCACCCCATATAGAGATATACAGTTTGCTAGTTAGCTAACTTATTATATTCATCATGGCCATGTTCATGTCCATTCTCTGGGCTAAATAAGCATCATCACCTGTGTTATCTGTGGGCGTTGTTTTTCAAATTTTAAGCACATTCTGAGTTTCTTCATCTCTCTCCTTTCTCTTAAACATCTGAAGAGTCGTCGTTTGCATTTTTGCTTTAATTACCACGTAGCCTAATTTTCTAGCTGTCATTCAGTTACTCCATTCTTTTCTCCTCCCGCTGTTCTGATCAAGTGGGGAAAAGCTAATATGTGACCCGCTCTATCGAAATCAGTCGGAAGTCGCAACGGCTCATTTCAAAATAAACGTGGATTTGCGTAAAAAAATAGTTTTTCGGGGTTCGGGTGTTTTGTTTGATTTTAAATAAACAAAGTCTTGGCTTTCAGAATATGAAACTTGTTTCGGCAAATTCAGATGATAAATACAACTTAGAAGCTTGTAACGGCATAATTACAAGCGGAGAACGGAGTAACTTGAGGTCACAGCAGGCATAACAGCAGCCGGTGTTTCTCGTTAGTGTTTTCCCCGGGACACAAACACAATACGCACAAACGCAAAAATACACAAACACACACACGTATACACACACACACACACACACACACACACTCGCGAGCTTCCCCCAGACCAGTAATCCAAACCAAAATATCTGCCCTTCGTAGTATAAATTCCACGGGTGGAGCTGTCAATTCTTCCTGGTCCTCCGAACCGCCTGGAAATCTCTTACCGGTACTAAGGACCGGGTAGGACCGGCACACTTTCAACACTGGTCCTGTCGGAGTGAGTGATATCAGGGAGCCAGCTGTGCGCCTCTCTCCTGCCTTTCGGCACGCGGAGAGCGGCCCTTTTTCCCTCTCATAGGAGGGATGTTCCTTTTTCCTCTGACACACTTTGTACGGAGTGCCTGGTCAGAGTGAGTGACGTCAGGGATCCAGCTGTGCGCTCTCCTGCCTGTCTGCACGCAGAGAGCTGCTGTTCCCCCACTACGATCGCAGGACAAGGTGGGACTTTCGTCTCTAATTTCTCACAGCGGACGGTAGGGGTTTCACCAACTAATCGACTAATCGACTAGTCGACTAGTCGACTACCTTTACCACTAGTCGGCGCTGTAGGCCCTAGTCGTGGAAAAAAAATGGAGGTAAACGAGGTGCTGCAAAATGCTACAAAACACGTCCGACATTCTTATGTATGGCAGTACTTCAACGAAGATGTAACCAACTCCACAGTGAAGTGTCAGTTGTGTACAGCTGTACTGAAGTACAATACAAATGCATCTGCTATGCGCAACCATCTGAAGATGAAACACCCACTGCCGACAGCTAGCACTAGCAGTAATGCTAGCACCAGTGAGCAACGGACCGGCGTCAGCACTGAACAGAGGCAAACGAACAGCAAGAAAACACGGGTCAACAGTGATGCGGATGATGAGCTACGGGATTACTGCCAGCGGACACCACATATCCCCACAATGGATAATCCACTGGAATGGTGGGCAGAAAACGTGCACCGCTTCCCCCGCTTTCAAGGAGCTACCTGGCTATTCCAGCCACAAGCACCCCGAGTGAGAGGGTTTTTTCCCTGGCAGGCAACACTGTCACCCGAAAGCGGTCAAGCCTTCTTCCCTCACATGTCGATGCGTTGGTGTTCAAACCAAAAATATGGAAAGGTGGACGTTATCGTGGAGGACAGCGAAGTGTTGCGCAATGCGCTGTTGCGCACTGGATTTACGTGGCATTTATGTAAACAAGAGTTTTTTGCTGTCGATTTTGGTGAGTCCAGTGTTTGTTATTTACTCAGCCATGTAACACAAATTAAAATGCAGTGTTTAATGTTACTTTATGAGTCCCAATAGAAAATACAGTTGTAAACCTCTCTTTGTGTGTCTCTATTATGACGTAACGACTAGTCGACTAGTCGACTACTATTTTGAAAAACTAGTTGACTAGTAAATATTGGTAGTTGTGAAACCCCTAGCGGACGGTATGTATTGTTCCCAGCCTTCACCCCGTCGGGAAGATAGGCATGTTTTGCTATGTTCCAGGTACGGTGATGTGCCATTACGCATGGCACATCAGGCAGGGGGATGTTATTGAGCAGATATGTCTTTGTTTCTAGTGCCGAGCGGACCCAGTGGGGCACAGACTACATCATGCTTCGCCCTTAACCCAATAGCGATAGCCTTAGAGGGCGAAGCCTTATATGAAATAGAACTGAGGTTACCTACTGTAACCCCAGCTTCTATGAGTAAATGGCGCAGCCCTCTAAGTGCGGGCCCCCACTGGCTCTACGAATAGCTGAAGAAAAGTTATTTGGTATGGGAGCAGATTGCCGGGCCGCCTTCCTATTTATACCGGAAGGAGGCCCGAGGGTGGGGCCCACCTTGCGGGTGGGCGTGGACTACAAGTGTTTCAGTGCTGCGCGGGGGCGCAGGGGGATTACCCAATAGCGATAGCCTTAGAGGGCTGCGCCATTTACTCATAGAAGCTGGGGTTATAGTAGGTAACCTCAGTTTTCCCTCCTACCTGATTACCCGATTGTGTTCACCTGGTGCCCCTGAGTTTTCTCCTCCCTCCTTACCTGTGTCTTGTTTGTGTGATTAGTCTTGTGTGTATATAAGTTCTGGTTTTTCTGTCTGTCATTGTTGGTTCATTGTTTGTCTTTGACTGTGTCACGGGGTAGTGTTCTATTTCTGACGCTTTCCTTGGAATAAAGGTATTTTTTGAAATCTGCATTTCTGTCCTGCCTGCTTCACTCAACCCTGACAGAATGAACCAACCAGAAATGGACCCAGCAGATGATCCATTTGAGGTAGAATTAGAGAATTGTACCTTTTTTTTGGCTTGCTGCTTTGATTGGTGGAAGGGAGCGTCCAGTGTTCGGCAGAAGAGTGCCGCTCGGGTAGAGGCGCACCGGTTGGCAACAGAGAAACCATGTTTAGTTCTTACCTGACTGGATTTTGGACTTCCTTTCGACATGTGATTCCCGGCCTGCTAGCTCCAGGCATGCTAGCCCCCTGCCTCCCAATTCCCAACCTGACACCATACGTCTCGGTATGTTCCGTCTGGAGTCAAACCCTGCTTCTTCCCCATTTCCTGCTCCTGTCCAGGACTAGTTTGGCTTTTGGAGTTCCACGGAGCCTCCAAAAGGCTCCTAAGAGAAGGAGTCGCAGGTCCAGGCAAGCAGCCAGAGCCCCAGAAGCCATGGTTCCGGCTCCAGTACCGGCCCACACAGCCATAGTTCCGTGCTCCAGTGCCGGTCCACACAGTCATGACACTGTGCTCCAGTACCATCCCACACAGCCATGGTTCCGTGTTCCGGTTCCGTGCCCAGCAGCCATGTTGCCTGCTCCAGTACCGGCCCACACAGCCATGGTTCCGGCTCCAGAACCGGCCCACAAAGCCATGGATCCGTGCAACAGCACCGGCCCACACAGCCATGCTTCCGTGCTCCATTACCTGGCTCACACAGTCAGGGTCCAGGCTTCTGTTCCGTGCCCAACAGCCATGGTTCCGGCTCCAGTACTGGCTCTCCGGCCGACGCCAGCTCCTCGTGTCCTGTCGGCGTACCGGCCGACTCCAGCCCCCTCTCGAGTCTCTTCTCAAGTTCCCCCTTGAGTCCCCGCTCAAGTTACCTCTCGAGTCCTCGCTCAAGTCACCTCTCGAGTTCCCTTTCGAGTCCCCTCTCAAGTCACCTCTCGAGTTCCCTATCGAGTCTCCTCTCGAGTCCCCTCTCAAGTCACCCCTCCAGTTCCCTCGAGTTCCCTCTCGAGTCTCCTTTCGAGTCACCTCTTGAGTCTCCTTTCGAGTCACCTCTCGAGTCCCCTCTTGAGTCACCTCTCGAGTCACCTCTCGAGTCACCTCTCGAGTCCCCTCTCAAGCATTCTCTCGAGTCCCCTCTTGAGTCCCCTCTCGAGTCTCCTCTCGAGTTCCATCTCAAGTCCTCTCTCCAGTCCCTACTCAAGTCCCTTCTCAAGTCCCTACTCAAGTCCCTAGCCTATGTCCTGTGCCGTTGGAAGTCCCGCCCACTACTCTTCTGCCGGTTTCCTGCCAATCCTATGTCCTGTGCCATTGGAGGTCCCGCCGACTACTCTTCTGCCGGGGGTCCTGCCAACCCTATGTCCTGTGCCGTTGGAGATCCCGCCGACTACTCTTTTGCCAGGGGTCCTGCCAACCCTATGTTCTGTCCCGTTGGGGGTCCCGCCGACTACTGTTCTGCCGGGGGTCCTGGCAACCCTATGTCCTGTGCCGTTGGAGGCCCTGCCGACTACTCTTCTGCCGGGGGTCCTGCCAACCCTATGTCCTGTCCTGTTGGGGGTCCTGCCGACTACTCTTCTGCCGGGGGTCCTGCCAACCCTATGTCCTGTGCCGTTGGAGGCCCCGCCGACTACTCTTCTGCCGGGGGTCCTGCCAACCCTATGTCCTGTGCCGTTGGAGGCCCCGCCGACTACTGTTCTGCCGGGGGTCCTGCCAACCCTATGTCCTGTCCTGTTGGGGGTCCCGCCGACTACTCTTCTGCCGGGGGTCCTGCCAACCCTATGTCCTGTGCCGTTGGAGGCCCCGCCGACTACTCTTCTGCCTGGGGTCCTGCCAACCCTATGTCCTGTGCCGTTGGAGGCCCCGCCGACTACTGTTCTGCCGGGGGTCCTGCCAACTCCTCCGCTGTGCCCCCTGTGTTTGGGACGTCTGGGATCCATCCCTTGATGGGGGGAGAATGTCACGATCTGTTTGTGTTGTGTTTTGTCTTTTTCTGTCTTTGGTTTCATGTTTTATTTTGAAAAGTCTTCACCTCCTGTCTTGCCTGTCGCTTTCTGTCTGTTTCCCCTCCTACCTGATTACCCGATTGTGTTCACCTGATGCCCCTGTGTTTTCTCCTCCCCCCTCACCTGTGTCTTGTTTGTGTGATTAATCTTGTGTGTATTTAAGTTCTGTTTTTTCTGTCTGTCATTGTTGGTTCATTGTTTGTCTTTGACTGTGTCAAGGGGTAGTGTTCTTTTTCTGACGCTTTCCTTGGAATAAAGATATTTTTTCGTTGAAATCTGCATTTGGGTCCTGCCTGCTTCACTCAACCCTGACAATAAATGTATAACTAAAAGAGATCAAACAAAAAGGACAAGACGGACTGACTTCAGAAATATACAGACATTTATTTACAAATACGTTTGCATTTGCATTGACATTTAAAATTCCAAAATAGAAGATATTAAAGAAAACAGATTTAGAAAATATTATTTTATGCAGCATAACTTAGCATAGGCAAAGTTTGTGCTGTTGTCTTTTCATCTGTATCATAAATATACATAAATAAGATCTGTGCGCACTTCAACAGGTGTAATGGTTTCACTTCACCGAGCAGTCGTCCCAATCAGTATGCTTCATCACACTCATCATCCTCATTATTATTATTCATCATTCTTTACCAACAGGAACAATCAATTTGGGTCTTTTTGAAACATTTTTGTCATATATACATAGTTATTATATAAAAGACAGAATTCCTACCCCATGATACCTTAAACATTCATTATCATCTGCAGTGTGCGCAAATTAAGACAGAGTTATGGTTTTAAATAAACCGATATGCATGATGCAGATAAAAGGACACAGCCATCTACAGATGAGGATTAGGGCCACATGTGAAATTATTTCTGAGATCTGACCAAAAATGGAAAAAAAATTCTGAGTAAAAGGTCAGAATTCTGAGATTTGTATTAAGAAATATTATATTAAAATTAATAAAATAATGTATATATTATTTTTTCTCAATTTATAATGCCTTAATCCTCTTCCGTAGCCCTCTTTACATAAAGCCATAATTATTATTGCTGCTCTGAATTTAAGAAAAATAAGCTTTGCAATAAGGAATTATTTTACTGTTCAAAACTCTTTGAAATAGATTCGGCATTTTATTTTACATGTGTACATATACATATATATTATTTAAATCTGACCCTTTCTTCACACTAGAAAAGTAGATTAAAATGATTTTCTGCAGTTATATATTTTTACTGTCACTAATCACGTTTGTTCTGCTTAGTTATCAGTGATGTTGTCGAGTGTTTAGAAGAGACATTATGAGGATCCGCCAGTGACTGTAAGACCTCCTGCTGTCCAGTCAGATGTTCATCCATCGTCATCCTGCGGGGGTCTGCAGGGCAGCTAACAAAGGGGCTTTAAAGGGATGGAGTGAGACCTGAAGGTGGAGACTAAAAATAACCTTAAAAAGACCAAAGTTCTGCTTGTTGACATTTAAAAAATAAATCCACCTTTGTCACCTAGCTAACAAGGTGACATTTGACGCCGAGATCCCCACAGCAGGAGGTCCAACAGGCTGGCCTCATGCCTCTCTGCCCCTCTGACACATTTTAACATCCTCTGACTACGTAAAGCTGGTGCAATTATGTACAAAGCAAGTATTTTTTTAACATTGTTGCGTAATCAATAATGACAAAACAGAAAGGAAACAGAGGGAATATTACGAAGGACATGCAAAAATATATCTCCACAGTGGTTTCAGATATTAAGGACTCTGCTTTACATTAACGGTGCATTGCATGAGTGCCCTACAGTAGCATTTCACTTATGCAGCTTTGGTTATAGTTAATAAATTAAGTCTGAACTGCCAAATTAAATCTGAAACCAAAAACGACATTGAGGAAAAGCATGTTGGGAGGAGCTTATGTTGATTGTTACAAACCTGCAGTCTAACAGAGTGATAGCAGCGAGGCCTTGCAGCTTAATGGCAGACAGAACATAATGTAGACGAGTATTTTTAGGCTGCAGATAGTGGGGAGGAAGGATTTCAATGTAAGTTCACCAGTCATTTAGTCCCTACACACATTTATTGTCACATCATTTCCCTTCCCCATCTTCCAAATTCACCAACCATCTATCACTTTTCCCTCTGTCCTCCTCTGAGGGACGTTTGTGTGCGCTTTCGGTGGGCGAACATTTTCACACAAATGGGTCCGCATTAATTTGCGTTATGCTGTTAGTGATATTTTTTAGGAACCAGGAAGAGTGTGTTGTGAATATTTGTTTGGTTTCTTCAGTGTTTTCTAAAGCATTACAGGATGTAATTCCCTAAACATGCAATGAAAATGCAACAGTGAAATAAATTACATAGAAGCACACCGACGTGTGTCTTTTGATTTTTCGTGTGTTCCTCCCTTTTTATCCATGGTATAACACCTAGCTGTACATAATTGTGAATGGTTATGTGGAGAAGAGCACAGCACAGCAGTAGTAGATGTTGGTTGGGTTGTACAATAAATGGCACAGAAGGGAATGATAACCGTGCAGAAAGATTGCAGACTGGTCTTCACAAAGGTGTAGCAAAATGGAAACAAAAAGCAGGATGATACAGAATGGATCTGTGGAGTAGTTGTGGAGACGCAGGAGTCCTCAGAAGAAGAACTTCCTCCTTGGTTCTGAAAAGTATGGGTGCAGAGATTGGACTAAGGCTGAATGTAGCATGGGGGCTGGGCGCTAAGTCCTGTGGCCCTTCAGGAGAGCCCTTTCTCTGTTAGAATTTCTCATCGGGAATCAATGTGTTGAACGGGTGATCCCAGAATGTGGAGGTGATTCCAAAACCTGGAAAGAGAAATGAAGATTATGGACTGAATTTATATAGCGCTTTTCAAGTCTTTGCAACCACTAAGTGCCGAGCATCCAGAGCCTGGAGAAGTACTCAGAGTTTGTACTTGAGTAAAAGTAGAAGTACCAGATTGTAGGAAAACAGGTTACAAGTACAAGTCCTGCATTCAAAATGTTACTCAAGTAAAAGTACAGAAGTATTAGCATCAAAATATACTTAAAGTACCAAAAGTAAAAGTACTCGTTATACAGATTGGTCAATTTCAGAACAATATATATAATATTGGTATAATGATGATTGATCATTAAAGTGTGAATTTACTCCAGGTGGAACTAAAGTCTGATTTAAGACTTGATTATATTTCACATCATCATCATCATCATCATCATCATCAATCCAAATCTGTAAAGTAACTAAAGATATCAAATAAATGCAGTGGAGTAAAAGTACACTATTTACCTCTGAATTGTAGTGTGGTAGAAGAACATATATATATATCAGGGTTTCCCACTCATAGACTATACTTGGGCGGGCCGCCCAGGTATATTAACGGCCGCTCAAGTATATTTCGCGACCCATTACGTTTTTTTTATAATATATATATATTTTTTTTTTGTCCGCGACCAAGACGCCACCTGCGATCGATTAACTTGTGGACAATTATCCCTCGCTCTACGCCTCCTCTACCCAGTCCCGAACTGGCCATCGGGAGGACTGGGGCGTTTCCCGAGGGGTGACTGGCTGTCTACATGATGTGGCCTGCCGACATGGCCACTGTTATACAGATCATAAATCAAAGCCCTTGATTGGTCTCTGTGTGTCATTCAAGCTCGGGATAACCTCAGCTCAGGTGAGGTAAAGGACTCTCTGAGTGTTTAGATAGTTAACTTAGTCTAAGTTCTCAGTGGGTCTCAAACGGTTTCGTCACCATTTATGTAAACACATACAGTATTTCCATTTGTGGGGGGAGTGATTAGTAAAATATGCATGAATAAAAATAAAAAGTTAACTAGGGGAAAAAAGGTAAGATACGCTTTATGATTATTGAAATGTATACAGTTCTGTTTCATATAGGTGTTCCCATAGATTTAGTCTCTTTATTTTCCCCTCAAAATGCACCAGATTTATGCATTTAACTCCAAAATAAAAATCTTACCGGGGGAGCATGAACCCAGACCCCCCTAGAGGATTTGAGGTCCACCCCCACTTAAAATCACATGAATAGGTTCCTAAATACATTTACCATTTAAAAAAAAAAGAGTAACCCATGTCCATATGTTTATTTGTGGGTAGTAGATTTAAACTATAGGGCTATCACTATGGGCCCTGCCTGTACCTGTTCGCTCTGCCATGGCGTGAAGGGTCTGCTAACAAAATGACCAACAGAAAGGTTAATGTTAATGTTGTTGCACGTCACAAAGGCGCGTCACCTCAAACGGTAAGGAGGAGGACTTTATAGGTTATGCAGGACTTGACCGGCAGCCAGTGGAGGTGGATGAGGGTGGGAGTGATGTGCTGCCACGGCTTTGTGTGCGTCAGTACCCTAGCAGTACAGTTGTGAACATACTGGAGCCTGTCCAGGGGTTTTGTTGTTGACTCCAAACAGGACACCATTGCAGTAGTCCAAGCGGGAGGTGACAAAAGCGTTGACTAAGGTTTCTGCAACAGACTCCGAGAGTGACGGTCGGAGTCTGGCAATGTTCTTTAAATGGACATTTAGAAATGGAAATTTGGTGACAGACTTGATGTGGGAGTGGAAGGAATGGGTGGAGTCAAAGATGACACCCAGGTTGCGGACTTCAGGAGATGGGGAGATGGACCAGCTGTCAACCTCAAAGATGAAGTCACCTTCTGAAGCAGCGCGTTGGGGGCCATAACCATGAGCTCTGTTTTCCTTAGTTACTCATCCCCTGCCCTCACAAACACTGTCGCACATCGCCTAATATGCCCTCTGTGTTCTGGCCCAGATTGTGCTCTCTGTTCCCTCTGTAAAAGTGACCTTGGGTTTATGAAATGCACTATATGAAATAAGTAATTATTACTAAAATCAATCTTTTTACTTTATCATTTATTTGGATTGTGATTCCATTGAGAGCATTTTGGACTTCAGTAGCTTGCCCAAGGACACAATGACATCTTTACTGAGGAGACCGGGGTTGGAACTACTGACCGACTAATTAATGGATGACCCTATCTTGTAATACCCTCTGGTTTCAGGTGCTCACCTGCTTTCTGGTGCTCAAAGTGGTGTTTGACGTGGTAGGCCTTCAGGCCATACATATAGGAGCCCTTCTTTGGCGACCCGTAGTGAAGGTAGTAGTGGATCATATCGTACACCACGTAGCCGCACAGTCCTCCTACAAACACGGAGGTCCCCAGGATCTGCGGGAGCGTGCTGAGGAGGATTAGATAGAAGCTTCCCACCACTAAGGAGGCCAGGCCGGGGGGGAAGACCAGCCGAGCGCCGTCGAACGGAGACTGTGGAGACAGATATTATGCAGTGAGAAAAATTGCCAAAGTCAGCCCATTTTTCAATAAAGATGATGCTGAAAAAATTCATTCATGTGTTCATTTGAAGTAGGATGGACTATTAGCTCTTTTTACAGGTCTACCAAAACAGTCAATCTAAAAACTCCAGCTAATTCAGCACCACCTGTGTCATCCACAGGCACAATTGGACTTCAACACCCATGCAGATGACATTGTACATAATAGTTGTTGTCAAATGAATACACTCAATAGGGGCACTTTTTGAACAAAAGCTAAATGGCCGAGAAAGTAAAAAAAAAAAAACCCTTCTGGGGTCATTTGGGTTCATTTTCCATATCTCTGGCCCCCGCCGGTCGATTTTGATGATTGACACCTCTTTGTAACCGTTAGAGCCAATAGAATCGAGGGGAGGTTCCTAAAGTTCCTATTGAACACACCTTTTGATCAGAACACAGCAACGGTAAGACTTATTTTCCGATTTGGTCCTGTAAAGCTACTTTTTTATTTTTATTGTTTGTTGTCATTTCGCCGCGAGTTCTGATCGCTCAATGATGATACTTAAACGTCTGGAATCTGTGGAATCTCAGCTTGCTAATCAATATCTTATTTGTGCAGATACGATAAGTAATAAGGGTATTTTAACGTGAGTTTTGTGCTAAGTGTGTTAGCATTTTTTCACTCAGGGCTAATTCAGAGCCTTTGTTATTACCCTTATGTTTCGTTTTGCTAAAAATGGTTAATTTTGTCTGATAGCTGAGTTTCTTCCCATTAAGTTAAGTGGATATGACACATTCATAGTTTATTAAATGTTAGGAAGCCCTCAGACGCTGTTTCTTGCAAAATGTTGCGTGTTGCCCCCGGGGTTGTGGGGTTTAACTGGATAATTAAACATTAACCAGCCATGGTAATAAAGTTGTGCAATCTCATTTCCTACAGCGCTAGTGGCTCCCATTAAGATTATTACAGATGTTTTATTTTAAAATTGCAGTTGCTAGCTTACCAAAACTATTTTTAAAAGTATTTAACGCAATTTTTGCTTCTCTTCTTTCAAACCCGGTAAACTTTTGAATTGATTTAAGATATTAATGATAACTTTTAAGGCTGGCAGCTACACCTCAGATCTCGGCAAGGTCCTCAGCTACCAATTCTGCGATCTACGTTGAGGACTGGTTGCTTTCAATCTTATTTAAATATGGAAAATACATTTCATTATTGTTTGTCTGCCATTTATTGTTGACTTCAAAAGGACTTTGAAACTTTGTGTTTTTGCTATATGAACAGTGGCGGCTGGTGGAAAATATCTTTGGTGGGGCTGTTGATATAGTGAGTAAAAAAAATGTTTTGGGGAGAAATTACCCCTTAAATTGGGACTTCTGGTGATGTAATGGCCCCATAAAATCGTGGTTCTAGGGCCAGGAACAACCAGGCTGAGTCGGGCTGAGTATGCTAAACTAACTGCGGGCAAGCCAGCCTCCACTCGGGAAAACCTAGTCAAGCCAGCCCTCACGTGATATTGCGGTGCGCGAATATACTATGCATTACGGTAGAGTAAAAAAAAAAATCATCCCTCTGTGTTTAGATGAGAATAAAACAAAATTTCCAGTATCAAAGACTCATTTCACTTCATGGTGATAGCAGGACATCCCATCTAGTCACTCAGAAAAAATCAGGACATTCTGATGTACAGTTTCAAAATAAAAGACCTTTGAAATCTCTATTGTATGAGCTATCATCCCTGTTTTTAGATGAGAATAAAACAAAAACTGTCCAGTATCATAGATCCATCTCACTCCAGGATGATAGCAGGACACCCCATGTCGTCACTCAGAAAGAATCAGGACATTCTGATGTACAGTTTCAAAATAAAAGACCTTTGAAGTCTCATATGAGCCATCATCCCTGTCCCCAAAGGTCTTTTATTTTGAAACTGTACATCAGAATGTCCTGATTTTTTCTGAGTGACTACATTGGGTGTCCTGCTATCACCCTGGAGTGAGATGGATCTATGATACTGGACAGTGTTTGTTTTGTTCTCATCTAAAAACAGGGATGATAGCTCATATATGAGACTTCAAAAGGTATTTTATTTTGAAACTCTACATCAGAATGTCCTGATTTCTTCTGAGTGAATAGATGGGGTGTCCTGCTGTCACCATGGAGTAAGATGGATCTATGATACTGGAAAGTTTTTGTTTTGTTCTCATCTAAAAACAGGGATGATAGCTCATATATGAGACTTCAAAGGTATTTTATTTTGAAACTCTACATCAGAATGTCCTGATTTCTTCTGAGTGACTAGATGGGGTGTCCTGCTATCAACCTGGAGTGATGTGGATATATGATACTGGACAGTTTTTGTTTTATTCTCATCTAAAAACATGGATGATAACTCATACAATAGAGATTTCAAAGGTCTTTTATTTTGAAACCCTACATCAGAATGTCCTGATTTTTTCTGAGTGACTAGATGGGATGGCCTGCTATCACCCTGAAGTGAAATGAGTCTGTGATACTGGACAGTTTTTGTTTTATTCTCATCTAAACACAGAGGGAGGATTTTTTTTTACTCTACCGTAATGCATAGGATATTCGCGCACCGTAATATCACGTGAGGGCTGGCTTGACCGTAGTCTAAACTAGAGCGAGAATCGCTGTCAAAGGGGCTACAACTACAACAAGATGAACATATATGACCGTGATTTAATTGTAATACACGTTTCAAAATGATGCCAAAGTAACAACATACTGATACCGGATAGTAAAAACCATGAATTAAGGCTTTGACAAGTCTGCAGACAGACGGCAGGCGAAAAACCTTTTAAAATGCGTGTTTTCTAATGGAGATTTAGCTAAGCTAACATTGTAAATGCTCCGACCGTCCACACTCAAAACAACGGCCTATCCAGACATAAATAAACCAGCGACTGTATTCGCCATGACACAGACAGTATGTGGTTTGCACTTGTTTAACTTTTGTCTAGTTTCTGAACAGATATGAAGAGCTGTGAGCTCTGAGTGCTAAGAGCTAACGGCTGTGTTGTTTTTCTGGGGAGCTCACTGAAGATGACGTCACGGCTCCGCCTACACTGCGTTACTATAGATCAGGGGTTCTCAACCTTTTTTGGGCCAGCGCCCCCCTGTCCATTATCCAGGTCTCTTACCGCCCCCCATCAAAAAAAGTAGACTTATTTTCTACCCTGAATATTAATGTTGACTAATATTCTGTGTTATATCATTTAAAAACCATGTCACTGAATGCCAAATAATAGATTTGATTTAACTGGGCAGTTGGAATATCATTATCATTAGTTTACCAGAGAGCAGAAAAGCCATGTGAATGTGAATAAAAATGATATTTATGAGTGTTAAACAAACTCAGACAAGAGCAGAGAATACAAACAGACTGCTACGGAACAGCAGCAATTTCAAACATGTCCAGTGCAGAACAAACAGTAGGCTACAAAACTGTACATTAGGCCTACAGAACTAACAGGTCGGAAAGGTGTTGCATTTCGCCAAATTGCGGGGGGGGGAAGGTTAGTGTGAGCCCTGCGCTTGGTGGTTCTCCGCCAGTTTCTTCACTGCGGGTTGCAGAGAACTTAGTTTCAGTCGCAGTGCACCTGAGGCCGTCAAGTTCAAGCGATTGCGGTACTTGGACTGCATGTGGAAGACCTGGCTGAATCCCTGCTCCACGAGGTATGTGGTTGGGAAAGCCAGAAGAAGCAGCCTCGCTTTCTCCCAGAGAGCCGGGTAACGCTGAGAGTATTTGACCCACATGTTGCCCCAGCCAGAGGTGCGGAAAATAGCCTGGGCCTCATCGTCACTCTGGATGTCGATGAGATGCTCCTGTATTGCTGGCTCGCATTCCGCCACGTCCGCCTGAAAGGGCTGCACCACCCAGGTGGGAACATCGAGGTCCAAAAGATCTCTGAAGCGGATCTTCAAGTCGGCATTCACCATCCTCAGGTGGTCTGTGTAAATGAGGAGGCGCTCATCGGTAAGAGCCTCAAACACCTGCAATGAGTATAACCAGGAAATTGTTATCGGTGCAGAATGTTACCATCCGATTTTAAACTGGTTATTTTATTGCTAATTAGTTTACGAATTGATGTTTCTTTATTCTCATAATACATTCAAAACATAAGGTATTTATACTAACCAGGAACACAAATATAGTGTTGCATAGAGTAGCCTACATTTATTACATGTATTATTTATTATTATCATTATTTAGTAGCCTAGGCTGGATCACCTTGGTCAACAGCTGGAAATGAGCAAACTGCCTCCTGCCTATGCTCTGCCGGTATAGATCCAGCCTGGAGGTGAGACTGTGGATGACCGCCTTGCTCTGGATCAGAGTAACTCCTTTTCCTTGGAGCTTCAGCGTGACTTCATTCATTTTTCCAAAGAAGTCTGCGAGGTACATGATGTCGCAGCGGCTGGATGACACCTGTTCCCCGAGAGCTGCATCCACCTCCTCCAGGAACTCCACGATGCTGTCAAACAGCTCACAAAAACGAGCAAGGCAGTTTCCTTTTGAGAGCCAGCGGACATCAGTGTGGAGAAGAAGACGCTCAAAGGTCTCATCATTTTCCTGACACAGCTGTCGGAACAATCTGTTATTCAGGGCGTGGGCTATTATTTTGTTTATTGCCTTTACTGCAATATTGAGAGACTCGTGGAGACGTGGACCTTTAGATTTGGCCACAAGGTTGTGGCGGTGCAAGACACAGTGGACTGTGAGGACATGCGGGACCTGCTCCTTCAGCAGAGTGGTGAAGCCACGGTACCTGCCAACCATGGAAGGGGCACCGTCAGTAGCACATGCGAGGATGTTGTTGATCGGGATTGACTTCTCCTGTAGATAAGCATCCAGTGCATTAAAAATGGTCTGGCCCTTGGTGTCTGTGACCAGATATTTGGAAAATAAAAATTCCTCAGCCATCTCCTGACTGTTGGAGGTGCTATAGCGGACATAGGCCATCAACAGAACATTGTTGTCAGAAGTGGTTGTCTCATCCAGCTGAAGGCGGAATGGAGTTTCCCGCAGGATGGCACACAGCTGCTCCTCTGTATCAGCACCCATTTCATCAATCCTGCGTGCTACGGTGTCCTTACTGAGTGGGATGGATTTCAGCACCTGTGTGGGATCACGCTCCATCACAGTAGATATGACCTCTTTGATGGCAGGGAGTACCAACTTCTCTCCGATTGTGAACGGCTGCCCACATTTGGCTATCAGCAAGGAGATGTTATATGACGCTATTAGCCCGCTGTCAGTCTGGGTGGTCTTCCTAGCGAAGAGACTGCTGATGGTGCTCCTACCATGTTTCTCTTTGAGGGCCTGGAAGAACGGACGCTCCTTATCTGCCTTATCCGGGTGGATCTTGGTAAGGTGCTCCTTTGAACGTGAGGGTTTCATTCCCTCATTGGAAAATACATGTTCGCAAAGTAAACACATTGGGAGCTGTGCATTGGTAGGAGACGGTATGAAGCCATAGCTAAGATATTCAATAGAGTACTGTCTGCATTTTATCTTTTTTCGCGGCCATTTTGCTGATGTGATATGATTTTTGTTGTTTTATGATGCTAATATTTAGGGGGGGGGGGGGGGGGGGGTAGTGTCACGATATGGCGGCAAACGCTAGAGGGCTAGCTGGTGACATGACAAGACATCGTGCCGGGAGCGGACCGGAAGTCGTTGTAATTTTGAACAAACAGAGCTCTGTGTGGAGCAGCCTGGCTAGCCAGCTCTTCCATGTCGTAGCAGACATAGAAACGGGTATTATTTTCATAAACTGACCACTTAGTTTGAATCTGTCAGTGGAATTTGTCATATCAAAACATATCAAAATTTAACAAAGTGACACAGATTATTAACAGTCGCGATCCCAAAATTACTACGACTTCCGGTCCGCTCCCGGCTGCTTTTTGTAGGGTACGTTCGTAAATGCGCTCAGAGCGCTCCGAGCGTCCCCGTTCCACAGTCCAGAGGGCTGCGCTCTGAGCGCTCACAGCTGGGTGCTCTGGCGGAACAGACGGGTTGTCCGAGCGGACTGACCGTTCGTGCATTTACGAACGTACCCGTAATAACACTGCTGACAGCTGACCAATCGCAAGCAGAGTTGTGGTTTCCTATAGCAACAAAAGATGCTGACAGCTGCTTTTTGTACAGGAAAAGACGCTGTGGCCAGCGTTTTTCATGACAAAAAGACATTATGCGTGAACGCCCCCCAAGAACACCTCAACGCCCCCCTTTCAAAAATATTGCTTCCAGCGCCCCCCGATGTTCTCTGAACGCCCCCTGGGGGGTGGTACCGCCCCAGTTGAGAACCAGTGCTATAGATACTACCCCAGTTCCTCACGAGTCTAAAAAACAACTCACGTGAACGCACGTAAGCAACGTGGGCGCCAACGTGAGCGCTCTCGTGACCAAAATATTTGACGGCGCTGATTGGCTGAAATTATGTTTCGGCGGCACAGTTTACTATTGAGACTTTTGCAACGTGCTGGTTGCTGCTGTTTGGCTCGGGGGCAGCGCCCCGTAATGATAAACTAATGCCAAGGGCAAGGCCAGGCAGGAAACATGTGACTTATCAGTAACTTTAGACATCGTAACACAATTTTAAACAAGATTTTATTGTAGATTATACATTTTACTGATACCAATTGTATGATATTTACCTTGTTCATTAAAAATAAAAAATATATATATTTTTGAAATATATATATATTTTTATATATATTTTTTAATTTAATAATTTTTTAAATAATTTTTTTTGTATGTGGGAAGAGGTGGGGCGGCGCCCCTAGCGCCCCTATGGGCCGGCCGCCACTGTATATGAATAACGTTTATTACTGCTATTTGTTTTTCAGCTTTAAAAAACCACAAAAGAAAGTTTGTTTTAAGAGAATCATAAACGACAAATGGCCAATTTTAACTACTGATAACAGTACATGTGCACTCAGATCAAAGTAAAATAAAAAAGTAAAATTGAAACTACTCTATGGAGATTGGGAAGCAGTTGTCAGAAACAGAAAAAGATATTCCTTTATTGTGCCATAAAGTACTAAATGTTGATTAATGATTAAACCAGTTTCATGCTCATGCGACCTGCTCGTCCCGTGTGTGTGTGTGTGTGTGTGTGTGTGTGTGTGTGTGTGTGTGTGTGTGTGTGTGTGTGTGTGTGTGTGTGTGTGTGTGTGTGTGTGTGTGTGTGTGTGTACACACCTTGTGGTGCTGTCCGTGCAGGAGGAAGTGTATCGTGATGAGGTAGTAATTATGGGCCGGGGGTCTCATGTGGAAGACGAAGCGATGGATGCAGTACTCGATGAACGACCACAAGAACCAGCCCATCAGAAAGAGCAGGGGGAACAAGTACTTATGGATCGGGATAGAGATGTCTGGGAAACACACACACAAATGACTTAGATTAATACACACCTTAACTGGACATAACAAATTATAACAATATATTTTTAATATATGTCTTTATTATGCCTGTGTGTGTGTGTGTGTGTCATGGCGGCCACGCGTGAGTGGTGAGAGGAACTCGCTCACCTTTTTTAACATCTAAGCTCACATACATGTACACCCGTTGTAACTGCCATCGCTATTGCAGTGGGGATATAGGATGCACTGGACGCTTTTGGTACACAATGTGTCTCGTTACCACACTGAGATTGGCCTTTAAACAAGCCCTGAACAGCGGGCGAGTCTACAAACAACGCCTGAACGTCAGCGACCCCAAGCCCAACACCGGCCGGAGATGGTCGGGTAGACTTCGAGCAATATGCACGATTATTGTCAGATTGTGAGTGGACTACTTTCCAGAGAGATGAAAGAGCGTACCGGGGGACACTGGACACAAAACTGCTCCAGGTAAGATCTAACTTTGCTGTTACTCACGGAGGCGCAGAGAAGTGGGGCAGGCTGGGGACAATCCTGACCAGCGCTTTTTTCATTAATGGAATATTCTCCGTGACGCAACGAAACTCACGTCCGTACGGATTCCAGCTTCTGAAATATGTCGCCAGAATCCTGAAGAAATTCCCTGTTTCTGCCGACTTCCCGGTGGACCTTACACCTGACTCGCTGACACCTTGGATAGAAATGCAGCTTCGCTTCATCCGTGAGAGAATACAACCAGCGCTGCGGGCCGCCGGGACAGAGATACAACGGCAGCAAAGAAAAGTTTCCAGGAACAAGCTGGCATATCTCTGGCAACACTGCAAATCAAATGCAATCAATATCATTTTAAATAACAGCTGTTTTCCGGAAACCCCGCCCATTGTTAGTGATACAGCCAATGTGGTATATACCACTATAAAGCCAAATGTCAAACTGTGCCAAGGGCTACTCCCCTGGCCACGCCCCCCTGGTACAATTTCATTGACAGAATAGAGCCAGGCTATTTCCCAGATAGCCCAGGACTTTACAACAGAGGAGGTGGATGCAGTTATGGCTTCTCTTCCTAATAACAAGGCTAGTGGATCTGTTGGGGTCATCTATGAGACGCTGAGAGCTACCAGGCCCATGTCAACACAGACACTCACACACATCTTTAATGCCTGCCTGATCAATGAGAAGGTGCCTGCTTCATGGAAAGGGGCCCTCATTCACAGGATACCAAAAAACTTGGCGTGGCATTTCACTATTGCCCACTATATACAAAGTCTTTATGAAGTGCCTACTCACCCGCATCTTACCCTGGCTGGTGGAGACAGGGATTCTCTCCCCCCATCAGAAAGCATATATCAACAGACAGGGAATGAACGAACATGTGTTTTGCTTAAAAACCGGAATAAATTATTTCAAACATGGATTATCTAAATTCTACGCGGTGTTTTTGGACTTTAGAGACGCGTTTGGTACACTCTCCCATGAGGTGATGCTAAAAGAATTAGAGAAAATACACCTGCCTCAGCCTTTTGTGAATATTGTATCCAATGTGTACCAAGGACTATTTCTCCAGGTTATCTGTGGGCAGCAACTCACAGAGCTGGTTGCACTGAAGGTGGGAATAAAAACTGGTTTCCCCTGGAGTGTCGTGAAATTCATCCTAGCACTCAACCAATCGATGAAGTGGATTTACCAGTGCGCTCCTTTGTATGTAAAATCCCCTAATCCTGTTCAGGGATACGCTGACGACGTGTCATCACAACAAGAGGATGTCATCATTAACATGCTGGCGCGCACTGATGAGTTCCTCCAATGGTCAGGGCTGGAGGTGAAGCAAGCTAAGTGTGCCATACTCCATGAGCGCCGCAGTGGTGGCAGCCGCTGGTATAAGGCCAAGAACGACAAGCCCCGCTCCTTTCTTGTAATCGGTCAACCTATTAAGGTGTATTCCCGTAATGATACCATATCCATACCTTGGCCACAGGTTTAACATTGCTGGCGAGTGGGGGGAGCAGGTAGAGGAGCTAATTACAGAGTTTCTCTATCGTCTCCACCTGATTGACTTGTCCCCCCGCCCCGTCCTCATGAAGTTCCAGGCTGTGAGAGAGGTGGCTTTGGCTAAAATTCAACATCCCTTTGCCAATGTACACATCCCTCTCAAGGCACTGAGAGAAATGACAAACAAAACTGTTCAGCTGGTCAGAAAGTGGGTGGGCCTAAACACACACTCCACACGGGGCATCATCTTTCTCCCATGTGGAGAGTGGGGGCTGGGAGTCCCAAATGTCGAGTGGACCTACATAGCCACCAGGCTAGTCCACCTGATCCACATGCTTAACAATTATGATGTCACCATAATAGAAATGGCCAGGGCCTCTCTCCTGCTGGATCCACAAAGAAGGAAGATCCCCCTAGCCAGCGCAGACCAGAACAACTTCCTCGACTTCAGGGGGAAAGACTCTGGGAAACTGGACTCTCAGGCCAAGGGCTTCGGGGTCTGGTCTGACTGGCCAGATCTCAATGACCTCTGCAATCGGAATAGAGTCCAGCTGTAATGGACAAGACTCAACACACAGACTGAAGTCCCCGTCTCTGATGAACTGATCACAGATCCCAGTGTGGTTGTGAAGGCCGACATCACAACACCTCAGGAAGAGACTGTGGAACTGCACAGAGACTCTGCAAGGAGGGTTCTGCTCAGCATGAAGCAGTCTGAGATCAGGCAGCACTGGTGTGGACTCAGATTATAGGGAAAGCTAGCCTGTTTGGGGTTTGCTGACCAATCAGTCTCACACTCAGTGTTTAGGAATGCCGCTGTTGGTGAGGATGTTCTGACATTTACCATCAAAGCAAGACTGCAGGTATTACCCACTAAGTACAATCTGTCAACCATGGTACCCTCACATTCACACTCCATTCTGTTTAAACCATCAGGATTCACAACAACACCTAGAATCCACTGCACACATAACAAATGGATGTAATGCATACAAACGCCTGTACATAGCCCGACATGACCGTATTGTGGACATTGTGTCTGATGTGGTACAAAACATCTTACCATCTAGCGCAGCAATGTACAAGCCAGAGATGGAGTACTCGAGTCCTGGACTCGGACTCAATGCCGATTTTCAGGACTCGTGACTCGACTCGAATTGACGCAACTCGGACTTGGACTCCTGAATTCTCGCGTACGCTGACTTGGACTTGGACTCGTGAATTTTCCCCCCCCACGATGAATCGGACTCGACTTGTACATTGACGCTCTGACTTGGACTCGGACTCGAGCAAGTTTTCTCTGGAGTCTGATGTCCTCTATCCTGGCATGTGCACCTGTGAGGTGAGTTCACGGACTGGGCCCCGCTATTCCTGTCTAGAGATGTCTAGAGACACACCCCGCATCGTGCTGTATGCTTTCACACATTCTGCTTCCACATTGGAAAAGAGCGGCGCAAAATACACATTACTCTAAGGATCGAGTTCAGACATATAGGCTGTCTTGAACACTATCATCAGAGTTGATCTAATCAATAAATAAAGATTCAGCCGATAACACGAAAGCACATGGCTACTTAACATGCAGAATGACATCATTTTGCATGCTAAGTAGCCATGTGCTTTCTGGGGCTAAATCTTTATCAGTAAACCGATTTAACCGGTAAAAGTTTCTTCAAAATAAGAGTCCCGATCTTATTACTATCAAAATAAAAGTGCAAAACGAAAACTTTACCATAGGAACATATTGGCATACAAATATAATCACTTCTCTAAAAGGTAACTCATTTTAAATATAGTTAGACATATTAAAGGTAATTTACAATAATAATAATAATAATATTAGTAATACGATTTATATTTGTATAGCACCTATTACAAGAATTGTAGCCAAACTCGCTTCACAGCAGTTCAATAGACAGATTAGTATAACATGACAGGATAAAAGCAATGTAGAGGAGCAGCTACATTTCAACACATATATCCATGAAGGTTAATACATGAAGACTTGTGACTCAGACTTGACTTGGACTCTTCTTGGGTGACTCGGACTTGGACTCGGACTCGAACATAGGTAATGATGACTCGGACACTCCTTGGGTGACTCGGACTTGGACTCGAACGCAGGTAATGATGACTCGGACTCGGACTCGACTCGGAAACTCCTTGGGTGACTCGGACTTGGACTAGAACTCGACTATGACTCTCCCTTGGTGACTCGGACTTGGACTACTCGGACTCGAAGAGTGGTGACTCGAGAGTGACTTGGACTCGTGAATTGGTGACTTAACTACAACACTGGTAGAAGCACATTAAAGTGTTACCAGAATGGTTTAGTGTTACCAATGATGTCTTTGCTAACATCCCAAATACACCTGATGTGGTTTTTGTTGACACCAACCACAGGGAGGTGCTAATATTAGAAGTAGGCTGCGCCTTTGACCTGTACATGGACCAGGCTTTCCAGGACAAGTATATCAAATACCAACCACTGCTCGATGTGATAACCAACTTTGGGTACAAATGTAGATACAGTATACTCATATTCGGAAGTCTTGTCCATGTATATAAATGGAACATGATTGGTCTGAGAATTGCTGGAATGTCAAAGAGAAAAGCCGAACAAATTGCCAAATATTGCTCTGTTTCAGCTATTATTGGCAGCTTACCCGTGTGGAGAAGGAGATGCTATGTGTTCCCTTAAGGCTGCTGCTTAGCCGTGTGGAGAAGGAGATGCTACGTGTTGCCCTAAGTGTTCTGTGCTGCTTAGCCCCGATATATTTGATTCCCTCTCTTATTTAATATAATTTGTGGGGCCAAATAAAGTATTCAAATGTGTGTGTGTGAGTAAAGCCCTGTAGTACCAGTTTGAGTGTTTAGGTGCCATGTCAAATAAATCATGTGATTCGAACACACCCATCACAGAGCTCTATTGTGGTGTGGTTTCAATAACCAAACCCACGTGCCACATAAACAGGCGTGTCATGTGTTCTACTGAGTGGTACACATGCACAAGATTAAAAAGTCTGTCATAAACAGATAAGAATATTTTATTTGAGTCTATAGGTTTGCGAGTGTGTGTGTATTTAAAGATTCATCTTTTTTTGTCATGTACAATAGCTACACAGTATAATTGTTGGCTTTTCCCAGGCTTTACCAGTGCAAGATACAAGGTATGATGTAATAGTTATATATTATTTTACGTCAGAACAAATATTCACACCAGATTTTTGGACATGTGGCAAAACTTTGTGTGTTACCTGAAGTGAGTTCTAGCCTGGTGGTGCCCTTTGCCAGCGTGGTGTAGCAGTACCAACTGTAATAAAACACAATAGGAAGCCACACCGCTGGAACCCAATACCTGCAACAAAAGAGCATTTAGCCTAATGGTCACACTTTTATTATTTTCCTCATGTTTGTTTTATATATCATAGCACACTGAGTGTGGTGCGGCCTCAGAGGAGCAGGAACCTTAATCTTAAAATACTTAATGGGTTAGTTAAAAAGCTGCTTACATGATTGTGTAGAACACTATAAAAGGGATTTGGAGTGCAACAACTCATTGTTGTCAGGGTTCAAATATGTTTAGGAATCATTGACTACAACTGTTTCTTTATGGTACAATGTTCAAAACATTTTTTTGTTTTGTTGGACATCCCCCAACAGCCAATTGAGATGGCATCCCTTCATTACGATACAAATGTTTCATCAGACACTGATAATTATATAGGAGTGGACTTTTCATGGGGATATAGGGGTTTTGTGGTTCATGTTTAGGTATTTGCTTAATTTTGTTCCAATAAGTTTGACCTAATGTGCTACCGTAGACACTTTGAGGGAACACGACTGGACATTTCACAATTTATTCCGCACTTTTAGCTTTGTATTTTCACTTAGAAACAATTTTTAATAAACTCTCAATCCCAGCATGCAATGCTATACTGACTCAGATTAGAGGTAGGCAACGGTGAATAAACTAAGGTTCAGCGTCACACTGTTTGAGGATTTTTCCGGATGAACTGAGGATCTTGGGACCTTTCCACGTACCAACAAGTGTCCTACTATAAGTCCCCTGCAGCAACACTTCAATCGACATTATTGCATCACAACCTATCGCTTTAGTTTTTGTATCATCCTGGAACATTTTTGTCAATAAAACCAATGCATATTTTTGATTGGATAAACATCATGTTGGCCGTTTACACAACCCTATATATATATACATATATATATATATATATATATATATATATATATACTGTATATGCACACTATAAGGAGTTACTTTACACTATTAGGATTTTGTGGAGCTAGCCCAGCTAGAGGGGAACGTTCTCACAACTTTGGCTAACATTACCTACAGGTTCTAATAATGTTTTAAAGAAACGTTTTAATCTGAGGTTCAAATAACCTTTTTGGGATATTCATTATTTAAAATAATGTTCCATAACGTTTAAGGTTAACTAAGACATAACGTTTTAACTGCAACATTCAGAGGATGTTTTGAGGATGTTATTAATGCCTGAGATGACAGAAAGTTTTTTTTATAAAACGTTCCTTTAATGTGATATGTTAACAAAGGTGGAACGTTTTGCCTGCAACATTCTAAGGGTGTGTTTTGAACGTTGTTGGGGTAACACATTAAAACATTTTTTTTTTAAACGTTCCCTCAATGTTACATGATAACAAATTAAGAACATTCTCCAAGCAACATTCTGAAAATGTTTTCAGGATGTTATTGAGGCCTGAGATGACAGAAAGTGTTTTATAAAATGTTCCTTTAATGTGATATGTTAACAAAGGTGGGACGTTTTGCTTGCAACATTCTATGGGTGTGTTTTGGACGTTGTTGGGGTAACACATTAAAGATGTTCTTTATAAAACGTTCCCTCAATGTTACATGATAACAAATTAAGAACATTCTCCAAGAAACATTCTGAAAATGTTTTCAGGATGTTATTCTTTTTTTATTAAACGTTCCTGTGATGGCAAATATGAACACGGTCATGGTCAACATCAGATTTATTTCTAGAGCGCTTTAAAAAACAAACTTGTTGCATTTGTTGGAAAGGGATGTTTTAAAAAAAAATCTGATGTCACCATATTTTTGTTTTGAAAAAAACAAAAAAGCACTTAATTCATGATAAGCTGTAAGGAGATATTGCATGTTTGCGGTGGCATGTGCGAGTTCCCAGCTAGAAATGTTTTTTACCATTCATTGTTCTAGGAATGTTTTCAGCGGGACGTTTTATTTTGGTTCTCAGAATGTTCTTCTGAAAGGTAGGATAACGTTCTTTAAAAACATTCTTGAAATGCTTGGTGATAACCTTCTTAAAACTTTTTTGATAACCTTCTTAAGATGTTTTTGATAACATTGTTAGAACATTATGCCAGTGTTCTTAAAACGTTTTCAGCGGGACGTTTTATTTTGGTTCCCAGAATGTTCTTCTGAAAGGCAGGATAATGTTCTCTAAAAACATTCTTAACATTTTTGGTGATAACTTTCTTAAGATGTATGAGCGCATTGAGACAATGAATAGGACGTATAAAAACAAATTTGCATGCCAATATTCACTCACATGCACTTATAATCACACTAAGGTATGTAGGCCCACAGTATTCATAATATCATATGTGTAAAATATCACACTTTTTTCTGACTATAAAGGTTGTGTCTCGTACGTAGGTTCTAACTGTTGGATAAGCTATCTGGCCATGTGTGGTTTGTGAGGGCTGCGTATAAACAGTGTCCGCTGTTTATGCATATTGGATAAAAATCGTTATTACACCCTTTAGATTTGAGACCAACAGACATATAGAAGAACGGACCGACTGTCACTGCCCGTCCCTGAAACCCCTGTTAGTGTTTGTATGTGTTTGTTTTTACTGTGTGTCTCTCTCTCTCCCTCCTCTGCCTGCTGGTCTGCTATACAAAGCTGGGAGCAATCTCCAAGCACTATGAAAGCCTGCAGCCTGCACTCATTCCCTGCCGGATTGTTGCCGTGAACGGATTGTTGCCGTGAACGGTTTGTTGCGTTCCGCTCTAGCTTTTTACCGGCATATTCTTTGACAACTTTGCCTGCTTTTGCCTCACACTCATTTGTATGTCTCTCCCAGGAGGCATCCAATGCCTTCCACACTCCCAAGACCAGCCAGGCCTCTCTACCCACACTGGAACAACTGTTTCCCATAACCAACCTCCACTCCCAGCTCCCCTTTTCTAATAAACAAATGTTACTTTCACCAGCTGATCCCGAGACTGATTCTGGGTCCCCTCCAGTACATGTGACAGCGACAGTGACTTGTACTAGCTGCTGGTCGCATTACAAAAAAAAAAGAAAAGACTTCTGATAAATTGGAACGATAAAGCACGATATCCTACTCTAAAATAAGAACATTCTGGCAACATAAAAAAATGTAACTTGCAGCTGAAAACGTTTTAAGAATAGTAGGGCATAATGTTCTAGCAATGTTATCAAAAACAATTAAAAAAGGTTATTACCAAGCCTTTTAAGAATGTTTTTAGAGAAAGTTATCCTACCTTTCAGAAGAACATTCTGGGAACCAAAATAAAACATCCCGCTGAAAACGTTTTAAGAACAGTAGTACATAATGTTCGAACAATGTTATCAAAAACATCTTAAGAAGGTTATCACCAAACCTTTTAAGAATGTTTTTAGAGAACGTTATCCTACCTTTCAGAAGAATATTTACTGGGAACCAAAATAAAACGTTCAGCTGAAAACGTTTTAAGAATAGTAGGGCATAATGTTCGAACAATGTTATCAAAAATATCTTAAAAAAGTTATCACCAGAATGTTTTTAGAACCAAGCATTTCTAGCTGGGAGGTCTGCCTCAATGGACCGAGCTCAAGCACAGGGCCTTTGTGCGAGTTTACTTTTTGAGCGTTGTGATTGGAATTTGTTGTGAGTGGTTGTTAACTGTTGGAAACATGATTTGCAGATGGGTGGGGACAGTTGGTGGCTACCGGTATATTATTCATCAAGTCTCTTACCATGAGGTTTTGGTGCCGGCCTCCAGTAAGGGGTTTCCAAACAGTCTGATGGGTCTGTCGACTGGCTGGTGGACCCACGCATCGTATTTCTCTCCCAGGTGGCCCACCTGCCATGCCAGGGGCTTCCGCCAGTCTACCAAATCCTGTTGAGATACAACCAATGAGAAATTAGTCAAACATATTCATTACAAATAAATATGGCTGTGCTGGAGAAAGCACCAAGAACAGTTATCACAGAAACGTGGTTGTCTCAAGCAGGTGGCAGCAGAGAGTTACAAACTGAGACTTAGCAAACCAGGAAGTGACTGCCTGGATGTTTGTATTGTGTTTGTGCCAGAAAATATAAAACATTTTAAGTCAAAGACCATCGGATTAGATACTATTATAAGTGCTTTACAAAGTCCTCATGCCTAAAGCTAGGGCTTGCACAATTAATCTAAATGTAAATATATACAATATTATTATACAATATTTGAAATGAAGTATTGTGGAGCTGCAGACATATCCCCACCTACTAATACTATTCTACAGTTCCTCTACTACTGATTATTTACTTTCATTATAATGAGAATAATGCTGCGAAAATGATCCATCCTTCCTGAATTTTTGGCTTCATATTAGTCAAAACTATTTAAAATCGTTTTTTTTCAAATTGAGTATCCCTTCCTACGTGAGACATGCACACAAAAAGTGGGTTGTACAGTCAAGTATCACACTGATCTGTGACTATAAAACCTATAAACCCCTCTGAGCACATCGGTATCAGGCACGGACTGACAGTGACCTCAGGTTGTTTATCTTGTCCCACACAGATTCAAATAAACAACCTTTTTACCACCTAGGTGATATGCGTTTATCACCTTCTCTCGTTTAAACACAGAGAAATCTGTATTGGTATATTATTATTATTATTATTATTATTATATTATTCCGCATTATTGATTTACACTATACATTACCATCAGACTGGCAATAACTGACAGTCAATATGGACTCCTCATATTAAGGCCTGTCATGCTGATGGTATTCTAAAATGAAATACAAGGATGCTGGTGTGTGTACCTTGAATGATTATGTGACACACCATACAAAAGAACCACATGCATTTGTGAAATATTGCCTTGCATTCCTGAGGGTTGGCAGACTCAAAGTTAATGTTGTGAACACACACACACACACACACACACACACACACCACCCCCCCCCCCCCCCCACACACACACACACACACACACACACACACACACACACACACACACACACACACACACACACACACACACACACACACAGACACACACACACACACACACACACACACACACACACACACACACACACACACACACACACACACACACACACATATATAACTATTACATCACACCTTGTATCTTGCACTGGTAAAGCCTGGGAAAAGCCAACAATTATACTGTGTAGCTATTGTACATGACAAAAAAAGATGAATCTTTAAATACACACACACTCACACACCTATACACTCAAATAAAATAATCTTATCTGTTTATGAGAGACTTTTTAATGTTGTGCAGTAGCTCTGTTTTTGTCCTGTTTTCCAGTGTACGACTCAGTAGAACACATGACACGCCTGTTTATGTGGCACGTGGGTTTGGTTATTGAAATCACACCACAATAGAGCTCTGTGATGGGTGTGTTCGAAACACATGATTTATTTGACATGGCACCTAAACACTCAAACTGGTACTACAGGGTTTTGCTCGTCAATGACTTTAGAAGAATAGATTGGGAGTAGCTTTACTGATGGAAACACTGTGGAGTGTGATGTGGCCAAGGCGAGGTTTACTATGTGAACAGTGACGCGTTTTACTAATTACATTGATGCTTGGCAAAAGGGATAGCTAGATGGACTGATTCAATGTGCCATCACTATGTGCTTTGTGAGGAGCTGGTATGCTGATACAGCTGAAGACTAGAAAAACGTTCTTTGTCAAACTGCTCCATCACATGAACATGATTTAACCCTCCTGGTATCCTCAGATTTACATTACACCCTTTATCCTCTGGGGTCAATTTGGCCCCGGTAGTTTAAAACTTAAGACAATGATCATATTCCAAATTTTAACCAAAATGTATGTCTCTGGTGCTTCAGGTATCTTAGTTGACTGCCTAAATAACCATTTAAATATAATATTACCCCAACCTCCCCCCACAGACCCCCTTATACATCCAGAATTCCTATTATGTGACTATCGAAAAATATATAAATCACCATAAAATCTCACTGACTGAAATAAAATGTTAAAGTAAGATATTTTGATGTTGTTAAAGGACCAATAATTAAAGCAGAGGGTAGTTTTTTTTACAATGATACATTTGCATGTAATAATCACCTCAATATCATCCTACACAATCAACACAAATATGTGTAAAATATTGACATTTTTATATGTTTTATGTTACTAAAACAGCCTGGGGTCAAATTGACGCCAAGGAACACCGATGCGTACAAAGTGTGTACAGGACATTTAAAAAATATCTTCATGTTCATTTTATGTTTACCCATTAGTCCTCACTAAATTAGGAAAAGTCATGAAATACTAAGCAAAAGAAATAATGTGAACCATTTATTTTAGATAAGTTAAACATTGAATGGGGTCAAGTTGACCCCAAGGATAACAGGAGGGTTAAAAAGCATCATCATGTGATATCTGAACGAACAAACATATGTTTGTGTCTTACTGAGATTCCGACAAAATAACTTCTAGCAGATTAAAAAACTAAAGAGAAACCTAATCCAATTATAAAAGTTACTTAATGAATTAGTATACTTGGAGTTAACTCAATTTAAAATGTCAACTACAGACAAGAAATAAGATAATCATTTTTTTCCATGCACTGTATCTATATGCTTTGATGCCTCTTGGCACAAACAATAATCTAGAAGAACTGGAAATAATATTCTAAATACATTTTTAAATTGTAATCTGATCTGATTGTAATCCCAATTACGTAACAGCATTCCAAGTATTCTGTTACTACCAGCCTGTGTGCGGTTCTACATGCTGTTGTCTCACAGTGTGAGAACTCCAGGGTCTACTCACAAACAGGCCAGTCAGATGAAAGGAGGCAGGGTGAATAACCTGAAGACTGTTCACCTTTATTCTACCCCCCATCAACAGCGCATACACACTGCTCGATCTATTCTATGTTATTTGGTCGCTCTCATTCCAGTCCAGAGTATGCCATTACAGATCAGCTCAGCAAACACACACATACAAGAGATAATCTATGTAGGAATACACACGTTCTCCATGTGATCTTGCACCATTTCTCTCACACACACACACACACACACACACACACACACACACACACACACACACACACACACACACACACACACACACACACACACACACACACACACACACACACACACACACACACACACACACACACACACACACACACACACACACACACACACACACACACACCTTGTCCATGTCCACAGTGCTGCAGCGGTTGTACGCGTCATTCTCGTCCTCCTCTTTTTGTTCTGTCGTCTTTTCTGAAGTTTTTTCTTCTGTCTGCTCGCTGGCCTTCCTCCTCTCTCTCAGATTCTGAAGATAAACAGGACAAAACACGTCATATAACTTCATCAACAACAGGTACAGGTAGAAAGGTGTTTGAATTGGCAGTCATTGAGAGAGTCATCATAGACAAATTAAAAAACGTTGAAATAGGGTCCATCAGATGGTGGTCAGATGCACAAACACTTGTTGCACCTAAAAAATAAACAATGTAAACATTGGCATGTACATTTATCTTTCTGACCTGATGGTAGCTCAGGTGTTGGCCATCCTGCTACTTTCACATCTCTGTTGAGTTGTGCATTTGTGCAGTACTAATTGGGCGATCTCAAAATGATATCAGAATCAGAATACTGGAATTGGGTTTTGTGTCAGTTTTAGAATTAAATAAATAATGAATAGAATAAAACATATTCATGTAAAATAAGAGCCGGCAACAAAAATATAAAATTAATAAAGATAAGCAGTAAAATTCAAATATAAAATAAAATAAAAATATTTATAAAAACATGAAGTTGAAGTAGGAACATGCAATGAATACATATATATATATATATATATATATATATATATATATATATATATATATATATACATATATATAACAATCAAAGACATTAACCTAAAAAAATAAGCTTAAGTAAAATGTCAAATAAAAGATAAAATAAAATAGCGAAAAATATATATAAATGAAGTCAAAGTAAAATTGTGAACATTGTACAGCAATATATTAAATGGATATTACAATGAAGACAGTCGTGTATCAGTATTAATAAGATATTCCTGTATTGCCCTGTTAGCGCAATTTGGCTAATGATAGTGAAGTAAGTCCTCAGGCCATTAGTAATACTAGTGAGTATTGACTCAGAGTGACTGATGCTTTGAAGGAGTTCAACAGTCACAGATGGGAGGCAGGTAAAGAAAAATTTAAGTAGCTAAATGCACGAGAGCTTTTCCAATTCCCTGGAACGGGAGATTAGTTGGGTGGAGTTATAGGATGCGGTTGAAACTCCAGATTAATTTAAAAAAAGATGAAGACTCATTTAACTGCTAATAACCTATATAAAAACTATTAGTACAGGGTCGTGTGATAATTGACTTTGGGCAAGTGGATTTCTGACCAACTTCCAACCTACTCAGAGTGAACCTGGTGTGTGTTTTGTGGGGCGAGTCACACGGTCCATTTCGGGACTGCTCTTTGCTCTACTCT
Organism: Notothenia rossii; assembly: GCF_949606895.1. Taxonomy (NCBI): domain Eukaryota; kingdom Metazoa; phylum Chordata; class Actinopteri; order Perciformes; family Nototheniidae; genus Notothenia; species Notothenia rossii. Next base: position 32,283,122 of record NC_136903.1, read on the forward strand.
GTGGGATGTTACAGCCATACTTAATGCTTATGACCATGTGACATAACAATAAACATTTATAATATTCAGTTTCTGAACATCTGATCTCACGAATACATGGTCAACATTTCCACAGATACAGATACAACACACTAGCATTGATCACTGATTGACATGATGTCTGCCTTTAGAGCTAGGGGAGGCAATCTCTCCAAATGTTGTTTTATATACATTTGTTGAGAAAATAACCAAAACTCGTATTTGTACTCGTGAAGACAGAAGTTAGTCCCTCCAATAATTGTATTCGTCCTGAATGATAGATTCAGGGACGCTTGGAGATAGTGCTGCTAGCTTATTTAATCGGAAAATGGTTTGAAACAGTGGGCTGGGTTTTTATCTGTAAGATGAATCAAAACCTATTTTATTTCAAGTACAGACAAGAGATACATATAGGACAAGACAGTATGATCAGATGAAAATACCAGCTTCGCTGCAAAAAATAAATAAATCCTAATATATAATAGGATCCCAACAATTCAAATAACAAAGTCAACAGTCCAATACACCCAATAACCACAAACACTCACATGACACACAGAGCATCTTTTAGTTCCATTTAATTCCACTATTTGTTAGAGCTCACTTTCACTCTTGCCACCCAACCTAGTTTTAGTGACTCTGCTGCATTGATTTTAAAATGTGAGTTACAGTAATATGAAAAATAGTAGGAAAATCCAACCTTTCTACAACATATCCAAATCACACAATCACACCAAAAATGACAGATATGCATGGTCCACACTATAACCGTATAATCCTTATTACAATTTAGGCTGTAGTTGGAAATAAGACCACATCTGCCATGACGTAACAGTAAAAGAAAAATGTGCCTACCATCATATATGCCACATTTAGATTGTTCCTAATCAAATAGAACCGAAACAAGGGTATTGTGGCCTTGTTTGACTGAAACAACAGTGGCTTCACACAGTCACTTACTGTGACAACTCTCCATTTGCCTCACACACACTTCTGTGGGTGTATTTGGGCACAGCATTATGCATAATAATAATAATAATAATAATACATTTGATATATATAGCACACTTTAAAGACAAACGTCATCTCAAGGTGCTTCACAAAGCTATAAGGAAAAATAAGTAAAAAGATATCTAAAGGAGCATATTGGATCAAATATGGCAATATAAAAAAGATACATCTCCAGCTGTCGATGCAAAATGCAAATAATTAGATGTTATCCGAGGATGTAAAAAGGCTTTTACAAGCTGATCTGTATTCACTTGATGTTAGACTATGTTGAACTGGAAACATTAATTAGCCACTACCCAAACTGTGGTGTAGTAAAGAGTGCTAAAACCCGGATATGAGTTAGCATTTTACCACTTCCTGTTCCCTGGTCTCAACCATAGACTGTATATATAAAGGGTCTCAACATGTGGTTGTTTAGACACCTGAAATATGATCTGTGGTTAAAACAAACTGAAAAGATGGTTCGTTTTTATTCATCCACATTAAATATGTCAGTAAATACCTCACTTGTGAATGTCTCAAGCTTCTACTGTATGTGTCAAAAAATTGGCAGTGGCCAACAAGTAGCTAAATGAGAATAAACATCATAACACCAAACATTAGCTTAGCAGTGGTGATGCACAGTCATGACGTAGTTGGTTTGTTGCTTAGCTTTTTTACTTCTGTAGATTGCAGAAACGCTTCAAAGCGGTGTTAATATGAGCAGATTATCCTGCTGAACAAACTGCCAAAAGTAATATTTTCAGTATTGTTGCTCAAAAAACGAAAGCAGCTGTGGTTTGCTTGAGTTCATGTGTGTGTGAGTTCAAAATATTCTCAGTTTCCTTTTGCCGCTACTGTGGTTAAGTTTACAAGCTGCTCGGCTGAGATAAAGGCAGCTCAATTTACCAGTGGCAAGTGAAAGCAGTGAATTCAGCCTTATGTTGGAGAATATATGAGAATCATAAATACATACAAATAGAAGAATGTAGGAGTAAATCAATAAAGTATTATTTTATGCGTTTTATTAAGTTTGACTTTTTCTTTCACTCATCATTTATAATGTGTTCAGTTGCTGTTTTTCAGTGCATTTTAGTGTCTGTGTTTATTCATTCTGTTCAGTTTTATTGTGAAAGCACTGTAATTGTTTGAAGGGGCAGTATAACTAAAGATTATTATTATTAATTCAAAAAGTTAACATTTATGTACTTTTTCCCGTAAACTTTCTTAATGTTGGAATTCAACCCAAGTGGAGTTTTTTTAATGTGAATTTAACTAGCTAATTGGTTCGAGACATGTAGATAACACCGTTTACTCACACAAGTCCCCTACGGTTTGTTATTAGAATTGCCATGGCAATTCAACACCTACTGAGGCAACGTTACACCCCCCATCACACACTGCAGTAGAACAATAACAAAAAAGAAGAAACAAAAGGAACATTGACCTGTCTCCTCCTCAGAGATTATTTGAGGTTGTAAGTAACTCACTCTAATAATATGAGATCAATACATCTTTAATCCTGTTTTTAATGAGCGTTCTGCATAGATCCTGTATTACCCAGCGTTATTCAGCATCAACACCGACTGGTGCTGCGTCATTGCGTCATCGTTTGCGTCATGACGTAACCGTTTGCGTGCCTGCTTCATAAAGCAAAACCGCGCAGATGAAATCAGTTGCAATTATTTCTTATGGCTCTATCTGCAGCTTTTCCGGAGTCATTCTGTGGTTATATTCTTATAAAAAAGTGTACTCGTGTCAATAAAGTTTTTTTTTAAACAAAACTGCTTCCGAGGTCGGTCTTATTTCTTAAGGTGGACTGAACCATGAGCGTGGAGTAATGTTGTATCTCATTTAAATGAACTGTAACCTTCACCCAGGTATGTAACAGCTGTTCTCAAATGAACAAGTGAAGTAAAGTTTAATATTTATAGTTTTATAGATTTATAATGAGAGGTGATCAACGTGAATGCTCAGGTTCCACCTTGACACGCAGACACGTTGCTTCACCATGTGCAGAAACCTTTATATATACAGTCTATGGCAGAAACATTGAAACTCTGAAACTCTTGTTAAGTTAATTTATCATTGTTTACAAACTGGATAAAACGCTGGCTTTTTGTTGTTGTTCAGGAGTTGATCCCGCCCCTACCCCTGCCCCCGCCTCGACTTAAGCGTGACGTATGCGGTGCTTTTGCTCTGGCCGGACAATTTTTTGGTGCTTGAAACGAACCGGATTCCGGAGCTAAGAGGCTGCTCCGCTGCGGTGTGAACACGAAAACCCGGTGCTTTTCAAGCTTCAGCTCCGAACCGGCCCTGAAACAACGTTGGTGTGAATGAGGTAAGACAGAAGGTCGAAAACCTGACATCTTGGTGCCAGGATAACAACCTCCATCTCAACGTCAGCAAAACCAGAGAGCTGATTGTGGATTACATGAAGCAGCAAAGAGATTGAAACGCCCCCATTGCCATGAATGGGACTACGGTTGAGAGAATCAGCGGATTCAGGTTCCTCTGTGTCCACATCACTGAGGACCTGACATATACTCTTCAGTGAGGACCTGACATGGACTCTTCACTGAGGACTTGACATGGACTCATGAGTGAGGACCTGACATGGATTCTTCACACAACCACCATCACCAAAAAGCTCGACAGCGGCTTTTCTTCCTCCGCAGGCTGAGGAGGTTCAAAATGGACTCCAGGATACTCTGCAACTTTTACAGGTGCACCATAGAGAGCATCCTGACCTTCTACAGGTGCACCATAGAGAGTATCCTGACCTCCTACAGGTGCACCATAGAGAGGACCCTGACCTTCTACAGGTGCACCATAGAGAGGATCCTGACCTCCTACAGGTGCACCATAGAGAGGATCCTGACCTTCTACAGGTGCACCATAGAGAGGATCCTGACCTTCTACAGGTGCACCATAGAGAGCATCTTGACCTCCTACAGGTGCACCATAGAGAGGATCCTGACTGGCTGCATCACGGCCTGGTACGGCAGCTGCACCGCCCTCAATCGTAAGACTCTACAGAGGGTGGTGAAAACTGCACAACACATCACCAGGACGGAGCTGCCATCCATGGAGGACCTTTACTCCCAGCGGCGCAGGAAGAAATCCCTCTGGATTATAAAAGACCCCCATCACCCCAGCCACAAACTGTTCTGTCTGCTGCCGTCTGGCAGGCGTTACCGCAGCATCCGGACAAAAAACCAGCAGACTCAGAGACAGCTTCATCCCAAAGGCCATAAGATGGCTAAACACCTGAACAGCTGAAGCAAAATCTGTTAAACACCTGAACTGTTGAAACAACATCCACAATATTAATCTGGCTGCTACTTTAAAATGATTTAACTACTTAGAAATTCTAGTGTATTTACCTAATATATCATATTCCAATAACTTTCATGTAGACTCTTACGGCCCCTACACACTGTGGCGTGCGTTGAAGCTTCAACGCTTCTGCCCATTCACTTTGAATGGGGTGACGTCATGCTTTGCCGAACTGCATTGTGGGAGCAAAGCTTGGCTTGGTCCGGTGTAGGGGCCGTTATTGCACTATTTCACTTTTTAAACAATTTTTTTTTTATTTAGTATTTACTTGCACTATATTTTTCTGTTTATCTCTGTTTTGTGCTGCACTGTTGGAGAAGCCTGTGACCTAAGAATTTCATCGGCATAACAACACTGTAGCAATGTTCGTATGACTAAATAAAGAACCTTGAACCTTGAACCTTGATACAGAAACAATCACATCAGGTAGCTACACACACACAACACACACACACAAACACACAATATCTTTGTGATGTTGAAAGTAATAAGCGACACGCCCTCTGTATCAGCGAGCCGTGGCCTACGTGAGTGAGGCTGTGACTAATGTGATAGTCTGATATTGTTTTATAAGTGGGAAACTTTATACATGCTGGATTAACAAAGGTGGCTCGAGAGCTGTTTCATAAACGAGTTCTGCAGGTGTGGTGCATTTTAAAGTCGCTGTATAGAGTAGTGCAGGGATGACGTATTTACCCGGAAGTAAGCTGCGCATGGGTTCCCTCGACAAAAAAGCAATGGGATTTCTCCATAGGATTTTGGAAAATAGCTCTAAATAAGGTCTATGGAAAACGAATCTGTTTGATAAATGCACATTTTTTTCAGCCGGATAATATCCACATGTCTACCCTTTCGAATCCTATATCTAATCGCCAGAAGCAAAATGCTAACGTAATGCTATAAACGAACGACAGCCGAGTACAGCAGGGTCGCACGACTTTAACGTCACGGCAACTGAAGATCGATATTCAAAAATACAGATTCAAAATTGTACAAGTTGAAGCGTTTGTTTTAACAGTTTGCAGGAGGCAGGTACTTGCTTTCAAGCAGAACAGGGGCAAACAAACTTAGCGGGAGTGTTTACGTGTTCGGCGTAATGACGTACAACATCCTTGAGAACTTCTGTAGTCCTATTCAGCCACTTGTTAACAATCATCATTTTTCAGACACGTAAACTTTTCTTTGTAAACCGCTGATGTATTTAATGTCGTAGGACAAAACGTGATCCGTCTCTTAAATTTCCGGAAGTGGTAAAATGCTAACTCACTCGTCACCCCAACTAGCGGGGAATGTTCTCACAACTTTGGCTAACGTTACCTATTGGTTATAATAAGGTTTTAATCTGATGTTCAAAGAACCTTTTTAGGTTGTTTATTTTTTCAAATAATGTTCCTGTAAGGGTTAAGGTTAACTAAGACATAACGTTTTAGCTGCAACATTCAGAGGATGTTTTGAGGATGTTATTGAGGCCTGAGATGACAGAAAGTTTTTTTATAAAATGTTCCTTTAATGTGATATGTTAACAAAGGTGGAACTCTTTGCTTCCAACATTCTAAGGATGTGTTTTGGACGTTGTTGGGTAACTCATTAAAGATGTTCTTAAAGCGTTCCCTCAATGTTACATGATAACCAAAGAAGAACATTTTGAAAGCAACATTTGGATAATGTTTTCAGGAGGTTATTCTTTTTTTATAAAATGTTCCTGTGATGCGAAATATTAACACGGTCATGGTCAACGTCAAATTTATTTGTAGTGCGCTTTAAAAAACAAAGTTGTTGCATTTGTTTGAAAAGGATGTTTAAAAAAAATCTGATGTCACCATATTTTCCTTTAAAAAAAAAAAAACAAGCATGTAATTCATGATATAGAATGTTTGTGTAGGCATGTCTGAGTTCCCAGCTAGACATTGTTGGTTCTAAAAATATTCTGAGAATGTTACCATTCATTGTTCCTGGAAAGGTTTCATCGAGAAGTTTTATTTTGGTTCCTAGAATGTACTTCTGAAAGGTAAGGCAAGGCAAGGCAAGGCAAGTTTATTTATATTGCACTTTTCAACACAAGGCAATTCAAAGTGCTTTACAAAAAATGAAAGACATTAAGACAACAGCATTTAAAATCAGTTATTAAAAAGAAAAGTTAATAAAAGAAACATTAAAAGAAAAAATACATGGATAACAGTTACAGTGCAGTCTAAGATATGAATAGTTCAATTAAAAGCAGCGACAAAAAGAAAAGTCTTCAGCCTGGATTTAAAAGTAGTAAGAGTTGCATCGGACCTGCAGGTTTCTGGGAGTTTGTTCCTGATATTTGGAGCATAATAACTGAACGCTGCTTTACCATGTTTAGTTCTGACTCTGGGAAAAGAAAGCTGACCAGTCCCTGAAGACCTGAGAGATCTGGAGGGTTCTTAATTTAGCAGTAGGTCAGAAATGTATTTTGGGCCAAAACCATTCAAAGCTAAACCAGCAGCAGTATTTTTGAAATCTATTCTTTGACACACAGGAAGCCAGTGTAAAGATTTCAGAACAGGAGTGATGTGATCCACTTTCAAACGGCCCGTCTACACGACAGGCATCAAAAAATCTTGAAGCCGGGTGTGTCTGAAGCTTTGCGATTTTTTGCGAGCAACGCGACCAACAACCAATCACATGAATCTCCCGACCCCGACATACAAAGCAATAGCAATGTTAAAACGAATTAAACTGGATATAAACTCTCCAAACAGGCGAAAAACCTACCAGTTTCACCAACTGTCTCTGCCACCTCCCTCCATGTCTGGTTCCTCCGGTTTGTATCCCGGTAAATAGTTCTGGTCGTAAAGAACCGGGTGATTTGCTACCGTAATATCTCGTTTGGAATATGAGGAAATGAACTGCGGTCTGGCTCTCCCAGCTTGCACGCGGTTTGATTGGCTAGCGCTTGCACTGGCGGGATTTGCATAAACGGGATTTGATTGGCTGATGCCAAGCATCGAGCCTCAAAAGTTGAACATTGTTCTACTTTTGATGCCGATAGATGCTCGTGATGCTTGCAAAGCCATGCCATGCTCCCCACAATGCAGTTCGGCGAAGATTACAAATATTCTACGTCACCCCATTCAAGTGAATGGGCGAAGCGTTGAAAGAATTTTTCGATGCCTGTAGTGTAGACGGGCCGTTAGTATTAGTAAGGACTCGAGCAGCAGCGTTCTGAATCAGCTGCAGCTTTCTAATAGATTTTTTAGTGACACCTGTAAAGACACCATTACACTAGTTGAGTCTACGGAAGATAAAAGCATGGACAAGTTTTTCCAAATCCTGCTGTGACATTAGTCTTTTAATCCTAGATATGTTCTTTAGGTGATAGTAAGCTGATTTAGTAACTGTTTTAATGTGACTGTTGAAACTCAGGTCAGAGTCCATGACTACACCTAGATTTCTGGCTTTATCTGTTGTTTTGAACATTGCTGACTGAAGCTCAGCGCTAACTTGTATACGTTCTGCCTTGGCTCCAAAAAACATTACCTCAGTTTTGTCTTTGTTTAATTGGAGAAACTGACACATCCAGTTATTGATTTGTTCAATGCACTTACTCAGTGTTTCAATTGGAGCATAGTCTCCTGGTGAAATTGTTACGTACATTTGTGTGTCATCTGCATAGCTATGGTAACTTATTTTGTTGTTCTTCATTATCTAAGCCAGTGGTAGCATGTAGACGTTAAAGAGAAGAGGCCCCATGATGGAGCCTTGAGGTACCCCACATGTCATATTTGTCAACTCAGATGTGTATTTACCTATAGAAACAAAGTTGTTTCTGTCCTTTAAGTAGGATTCAAACCAATGTAGAACTGTTTCCGAAAGTCCCACCCAGTTTTCCAGTCGGTCTAGTAATATGTGTTGGTCAACAGTGTCAAACGCAGCACTGAGATCTAATAATACTAACACTGAAGTTCTGCCACTGGCTGTGTTTAAGTGGATGTCATTGAAGACCTTTACAAGAGCAGTCTCAGTGCTGTGATTTGGACGAAAGCCTGACTGGAACACATCGAAACAGTTATTTAAATGCAAGAAGTTACTCAACTGTTGAAAAACAACTTTTTCAATGATTTTACCTAGAAATGGCAGGTTTGATATGGGCCTGTAATATTTAATTACTGAAGCATCTAGATTATTCTTTTTTAAGAGCGGTTTAATGACTGCAGTTTTCAGGGCCTGTGGAAAAATACCTGAGTGATGAGATTTGTTTACTATATGAAGTAGATCTGAGGCCATGCAAGGAACATTTTTTTGAAAAATCCTGTTGGAATAATATCAAGGGGGGGTTAGTTAGTCTGTCGACGGTAGCAAACAAGGCACGTGCATTGTTTTTGTTTTTGGTAATGATGTCAGAGAAGAAAGACTGTCGTGCGTTTTTCAATTCAAAATTATAAAGGCCAAGTCTCTCTTTATAGATTTCAAAGTGAAACTGGATATTTGTTTTTCGCCACCTGCGTTCAGCTTTTCGACATTCTCTTTTTACTGTTTTCACGGTCATAGCCTTTCTCCATGGAGATATTTTCTTGCCAGACACTTCCTTTACCTTAGTTGGAGCAATGGCATCTATAACATTTTGAATTTTTTAATTAAAATGATCTACTAGCTCATTTACTGAGATGTTAGCAGGGGCGAGTGTGGAAGAAAAATTCTGAGTAAACATTTCCCTAGTATAGGTAGGATAACGTTCTCTAAAAACGTTCTTAAAATGTTTGGTGATAACATTGTTCGAACATTATACCCCAAGTGTTTTTGTCGTTTATGCACATATCTCTATTGTCATATGGATCGAATAACACTTAGAAAACCAAATACAGACATATAGAAGAACGGACCGACTATCACTGCCCGTCCCTTAAACCCCTATTAGTGTTTGTATGTGTTTGTTTCTACTGTGTGTCTCTCTCTCTGCCTGCTGGTCTGCTCGACACGGCATCTCCAATCAACCACACCTGCAACCTGCTCATCAGCCACACTATGAAAGCCTGCACTCATTCCCTGTCGGAGTGTTGCCGTGAACGGTTTCTTGTGTGCCGCTCTAGCTTTTTGCCAGCATATTCTTTGACAACTTTGCCTGCTTTTGCCTCACACTCATTGTTGTGTCTCTCCCAGGAGGAATCCAAGGCCTTCCACACGCCCAAGACCAGCCAGGCCTCTCCACCCTGGAACAACTGTTTCCCACTG
>NC_136903.1:32292864-32361211 GCF_949606895.1 Notothenia rossii
ACATTTTCTCTTACTGGACCTCTTTGAAATGCAATTGAATACCCCTGCATTATAGCAACAACAACAACAACAATAATAATAGCAATAATAGCAATAATAATTGGGAGGGGGGGCGCGGCTGTGATTATGTTCTCTGAGGGGAGGCTCACCTTCCCACATTTTGGGAACCCCTGTATTAGACTATTAAAAAAAGAAATCATCCTTCAAATAAGTGGGGGTACGGCGTACCCCCGCGTCCAACGCCCACTACACCACTGCCAGTAGGTAAATGCATTCCACTGGATAATAACTGCAGCGATGTATATGTTTTAGCTGAATACACGTTTTTTAACCCTAACTGATGCAGTTAGTCACTTCTTTAATGTTTTTTTTCTTTCTGAATAAAGTCAAGGTTGTAACTGTTTGCAGTAAATTCGTGGGGCGCTGAACTGTTCCTTTGAATCTTTAGAATTTTGATACATGATATAATTACTTGTCTTTCAAATTTGAAGGAGGGTGAGCAAGCATCTTGAGGAACATTCATCATTAACTCCTCCAAAAAATATAGTTTATTCAATAATAAAGGAATATGTGAATCATAACAGTGATTGACAGCTGATAGGAATAATATGATTGTTAATAGTATCATATTCATACAGACACACATCGATGAGACAGTTAATTAATGTACTTATTGCAGCAGTCTGCATAGATTTGATACCCCTGCTGGTCTAAAAGTGAAACAAACTCATTCAGTTATTGTTCAGTTAGCATTCATTAAATTAAGTCTGCCACCTTATATATTTATATTTAAGGCTTTACTGATGTGCCACAATAATGTCACCTATGTTATTGTGTTAAAATATTAATATTGTGGCTTTCCAAGTTAACATTGATTGATATAACTGCGATTAAATCAGCATATACTTCTTCCAGTGGATGCCACCCCTCAAAATCTCCTGCCACCCTCTTCCCACCCCATGAATATTTGTCTAGATCCACCCCTGGCACCCCATCACTAACACTCAGAGCTAACGCTGTACTGGAGAGAGTATGTATAAAAAAGACGGATATAAAAGGTACTCACCTTGTAGTAAACCCGCAAGAGAAAAAGTATTTGAGCTCCATACTTTTTCAGAAATAATCCTCGATGTGGTTTGGAACATAATATAGCTTTTAATCGCGGCAGCATTTAGCTGAGAATCTGGGTAGAAACCTCTCTCTTCACAGAGGAGAGCTCATGCTTGCTCCAAAGGGGCGTGGCCAGCAGCAGCTCAGCAATATTTAAATGGCCAGACCCAGAATCAGCACTTCTCTATTATGACGCTTTTCCACTGCAGCACGTAGCACGCTTTTTTTTGCTTTTCCACTAGGGGTAGTTCCGGCCCAGGGCTACTTTTTCACCTTTTTTCTGGCCCTCCAAAATCGAGGTTCTTACCAGGCCAACAACCGGGCTGAATATGCTAAACTAGTGACGTAAACACTCTCGATTGCTGAATGTTTAGAGAAAATCGCTGGCAAGAGGGCTACAACTACAGATGGAGCACTGAATTTCGGACTCCAGCTTACAGCTTCCTGCCTACCACCAGCCAAAGACCAGTATAGAGGAATGTTAAGCCCTCCCACTATTTTCCAAGAGGTTGTTGCCAGATTTTCAATTTCAGGTTTTAACCAGGAGATGGCGCTTCATTCACAAATACAGAAAGACAAGTTTCATGGACTTTCAGTTGTGTTTTGAAGAGCATTTTAACACATCAATATTTTAGATCAACTAAAGTATATCTAATCTTGTAATTCAATAATATATAGTCTTTATATATTAAATAATCATAATTATAATGTAAATGTTTACATTACACTTCTTTATTTGTTATGCTCATACTTTAACCTTTACAATCGTTTGCTTTAATATGCAGTATATTTTTGTGTTTGCTTCCTCCTGCTCCCTTTCGGACACATACTGTATGATTTATTATTATTATTAATATGAAGATATTATTACGATAAGATAAGATGTTACTTTATTGATTGAACATTTTAGTTTAGAATGTGCTGTCCCACGGTAATTCAGAAGGCTCACAGGTCACATTCCGACCATTATTTAAAACAATAGGTGCTTTCACACCTTCTACAGTTTGATTTGTATAGAGGGAGCTCTGTCAGTTTTCGAATTACCCATTTGCTTTCGGGGAGCCCTATTTTTCAGAGCACATCCTGCTACTAAATATGTCACACGCACGCTCTGTTGACTGGCGCAGCAGCGCGGATGCGATCAATTGCTATAAAAACACTCTTCTACTAATACAGACGGTGTCACTATGCCGGCGGATGTGGCCGTTGTTGAAGCCTCTTCAGGCTCCGCATCGGCAGGCCTCTCCCTCGGTGTGGAGCTGTCAAACTCGACCCTAACGCCGCTTACAGCCGGCCAACTAAAAGTTGTTTTCCGTTCACGTTGTCATTTTTAGACTCCTTCGCTTCTTTGCTTGTGAATCCAAAAGCTGTGACGCTTGGCTGTTTTCGTTTTGCCATATTTTTTCATTACACAGTCAGAGTTAAAAATATATCAATATGAACATTTCAAATACCGCGCCGGCATCACCGCCATAATCATAGCAACGTAAGTAAGAATGCAGCGCCGCCACATACAGATGGCAACACCCAGACATATTCACAAATATAAAACAAATATTCAGAAACTGTAATGAACAATAACTATTATTTATTTCAAGAACTGTTATTTACAGAAACTCAACATTTCTAATCTGTGTGACACAAATATGCACGACTGTTTTGGGCTCCCCCTATTTATCTCAAAGTCAGCCTTCAGGGGAGCTCCCTCCCTCTTCGGGGGAGCCAAGCTCCTCCTAGCTCCCCCCCATTTCGAACAGTGTCTGTGGCTGAATGGCCAGCGATTAGGTGCGGCGCATTTGTCATAGGTGATCAGAGCTAACTGCCTGCCGTCAGATTTTATTTAAAAAACAGATCTGATTTTAAGACTATTTCTGCGCTCATAAAGAATGATAAGAATAAGAATAATGCGTATTGAACTGGTTTCATTAATTAGTGAGTTTATTTAACACTAGAACCGCCAATCGGGTCAATTTGTGTGATGTGTGTTGTGTTTGTGCAATGTAACTTTTTTTCAATAAAATATTAAAGTCTCCCAGTCCCTGACTTTTCCTGAAAGTGTGTTATGTAGCACCCTATGTTGTTAAAAATTGCATTCTAATAGCGGGATTTGACAGGTTTAGGTAGGCCTATACAAAAACCTCTGGCGGTTCTAGTGTTAAGGTAATTAGGTACAGTAGAAGCCCTTTTTTATCAGTAACAAATTTAGCAGTTGAACATAAAAGTTAACTAACTGAGGGTCACTTGCAATGACAGTGTTGTGTCTAACTGTAAGCTTGTCACTCAGAGTAACCTACCGTTAATTTAGCTGCTGGAGAAGAAAGATCAAGGGGGGAGGGGGGAGAGAGCTGTGGTTGATGGGCCATTAGTTGTGTAAATACACAGCTGAGAGCTGCCGTTTCATTCAGACTGTTTAAAAAACTGTAACAACGGACTATTTTTCTTAGCGGATGCATGTCAATTTAAATCAATACATACAACTATTTTTTAAATCAATACATACAACTATTTTTTAAATCAATAAAAACATTTTCTAAATCCATAAAAGCATTTCAATTAATATTGGGAGTCATGTCGTTACTTTGTTGAGAATTTGGCCGTGTAATAAGCGGGATAATTTGCAGCGACTTGTTCCTTATGGGGAAAATAACACCCGTCATGTGTGTGTAGTAGAGGTGTGTGTGGTTAAAACACTTTCATGAAGTGAAGGAATTTCCTTCTATAAAACAGCTGTGGGCCGCAGTGAGTGTCACATGGGCGAAGTTTGAACTTTAAGGTTGGGGGTGCCAACAAATAACTACAAATGTAATGTATAGCTATAGGCTGCAACACAAGGATTCATACATGAAAATTGATCAGGATAGCCTACAGGCTACTGCAGGTGTGTTTTCATAACTAATATGCCCAATAGATGAAATTACTATGGCAGCGGAACTCGCCGCAAAATAAAACGGCTGCTGCGGCACATACTGCTGCTATAATTAGGCTATAACACAGAGGTCTGTAGGATCAATGTTCCCCAATGCTCACACACTTTTTAATGAACTGTATAGGCATACTAACTAATAACTGTAGGATATAAGCACAGCAGTTTTATCACATTTTGACCTAATTTCAGCGATGAAAACAAAGCCAACCAACAAAGTAATGACTTTTGTTCACCGTCATCTAGTGATTATGATCTCCATGCATTCAGCGTCTCTGCCCCACAACTGTCAGCAGCGGCCGCTAGCAGGACTGAAGCATGTGAGCACAACGCAAACGGGAGGATTTGGAGGATTTTGGTTTGAGCGTGGAGCGGTGTCTGCTGCTTACTGCAGCTGGCTATCCCCGGATGCAGATGCTGCGCAATTACGCATTTAAGCTCAACAAAACGAAATAATTTGAATGAATGGCTTACCTAGTGCAGCATCAGGCGCCTCTTTTTCCGGCTGGCATAGATGTCCACTATCTTCTCAACTGACAGTTTTGCAGTAAAATCTCCCTCAATGTGCAGTAGGGCCAGATCAGAAAATCTCTCCTGGATCATTGTAGTTCTCAGCCAGTTTCTGATCCTCCTCATTGCTGAGAAACTTCTCTCTGATGTCGCTGATCCAATGGGCAGTGTCAGTGCAAGCTGGAGTAATGGGAAGAAGTTTGGATAGCTCTCCTTGCTCACTTCGTTTTGCAGGTCCTTCAGGTTAATGGGAGATTGGACAGCACATTTTATCAGGTCCATTTCTGCTGTCACCAGCTGTGGATGGACGATCTTGAGGCTTGCATATTTTCTCAGAAGTGGTTCAATGCCTTTCTTCTCACACTTTATCACAGCATCACATGCCGCTGCAAGCTCCATGGCTTCACCTGAAAACCGTCTGTCCAACTCGGCCATCATATTGTCCAGCACAGGGAGATATAAATGACAGTAGATGGCGTGAGCCTCAAATTGTCCGTCTATTTCCTCATTCCTTTCATCTCGTTGGCGCTGCCCAAGTGTGGCCCCCACTACATACTGGTAAAGCGACAAAGGGGGTCTTGAACTTCTTTTTCGCTTTGCCATGGAGGGGGGGGTCACTTTCTGCAGTGGCAACTGGCATGCCGACGTCCTCGCCAAACTGCTTGATCTGGCTCCATATGTCTTGCCAACCTTCCTCCTCTCCTCTGCGTTCCCTCAAATGTGCTCTCAGACTGTTGATCGTGGAGGCAGCATCTGCAAGTGTTGTGGATTTGGACTGAAGTTTCTTGTGAACAACGTGCACAACCCGCAGTAGGTCCTCAAGGATAATGAGGCAGGCGATGAAGCCAGGTGTGGTCATGTGATTATACAACCCACTTGCTTCCACTGACCATTTCTCTCCTTCATCCACCATCTCCTTCAGACAGCGTGTGATAGGCACATAATGTGATTTAACCGCAAAGACGCATCGCCATTTGCTCGCCCAACGCGTGTCACTGGGTTGCCCAATTTCCTTTGCCTTCATCTCGAGTGTTTTCTGCATCGCCAGAAACCTGTGGTGGTTGCTTGGTTCTGAAAACACGGAGTACAGCTTATCAATAACATTTAACGTCATTTTGATGTCTCTGTTGACTGTGCATGATTCCATCAGGACCAGATTAAGTTTATGGGCCATGCAGTGTACGTAGATGGCAAAGGGGTAATCTTCCTTGATACGCTGCTGCACTCCAGTTCAATGCCCAGACATAACTGAGGCCCCATCATACGACTGTGCGACTATTGGGACGTCCTGCAGTCCACATGACTCCAACCCCTTCTTGATACCCTCAACAATCCCAGCAGCATCTCGGGAGGCAGAGCAGTCAATGAAGCATATTAATCGCTCCTTAACCTGTAGCTTTTCTGCATATCTGATACACACAGACAGTTGTTCAGACTTTGATGATTTGGCCTCATCCGCGATAACCGTGAAAAAACCAGTCTCACGCACTGCATTTGCTATTTCCTCTCTGACTAGCTCTGCACACAAAGAGATGACCTCGTTTTGAAAATCTGGACTTGTACAATTAAAGTACTTCTCATCCTGCATTTTGCGGAAACTTGGGTCATACTTGCCGAGGAAGTCGCACAGACTCAAAAAGTTTCCCTTTGTTTCATCATCATCATCCGGCTTGCTTTTATCTGTTTCTGTATCGACTGTATTTGTGTGCTTTTTTTCATTTTTATTTTCTTGTATTTCCTTTTTTCTCCATTGTATTTCCCGATGTCCACGGAAAGGGAGGCCCAGTTGAGACAGCAGCTTAACTACATCCACGACCTTTGTCAAATACTCCCTGTTTTTATCCACTGTGTTCTGGTGACTGGTTGACAAGTGGACTCTGACAGATCCATGCTTTTCAGTTTCCTTGTAGCCCTCCCACAGTCTCATGCAGGCCTTGTGTTTTTCACAAGAGCTATGCTTTATCAGCCTCTCAATTAGCTTACTCCAATATCGCCCGCCTTGTTTAGCTAGTGTGTCTTCCTCCTCTCCAATCTCCTTGGAAAAGTGGCGGCAACAAAAACAAAACACTGCGTCCCTTGAAACCGAGTACTCCAGCCACGGATGCTTGTTATAAAAGAATGCAGAAAAGCAACGATTTCTATCTCCAATTTTGTGTCTTGGGAAAACGGGAAGCACTGGCTGTTTGGGGCCCACACTTTTATCTCCTAGGTCACTGGGAAGTTGACCGCCATCAGAGGCTGTCTCACAGGGATTGCAAGCGGCGGGAGCTGCGGTGCCGACCGGCGCCAAGATGTGGTGGCTGGTCGACGGGCGAGGCGGGACTGGCGGGTCCGGAGCAGGTGCAGCTTGGGTGGCAGCAATGGTGGCGCTGGAACTTGAATCCGAAACTGGAGTTGTTTTGGTTGCGAAGAACCTGCGTATATCAATTTTTTTAGTCTTCTCCTGTCAGGTTTTGGCGGCTGGCCGACTCGACTTGTCTGAATTTGAGTGCTCAAAGTGCGCATGTGCGTGCAGCGTGTGAGGGCGCAACAGCTGCACAGATCGTCTGTGTAGACTCATTTTTGAGTAATGTTCTGTCTCTGACAGCAGTACACACTGAGACAATAGTATGTTTGTGGATTTAAATGTATTATGTTTATTGAGTTTGCATTTATTGATATAGCGTTCCAGAGTTATATTTATCTAGGCCACCTACTATCTGTACATCGTAACTAAAAAAAATAAAAAAAAGACTCCGGCCACCAGGGGGTGCCGGGCACCCCGGGAACCCCCCCAAACTTCGCCTATGGAGTGTCACGGACATGAATTCATAGATCAAGGCAGACTGGTGCACACACTCTCCTGTCCTGCCAGGCGACACGCCCGTTCTAAGCCGTGTCCTTCACTCCTCACATCCCAAGCATCCCCACAAGTGTATTATGTTGTTACATCGTTTCAGATGTTATGTTTCAGTTGTGATCTGTCTATGTTCAGTGATGCAAACTTGTCACCTTTCGGCGAAATTCGCCGTTTTGAATCCAAAATAAGTCGTTTGTGTGAGTCATGTAGATCTGCAATACAAATATTTTTTGGGTATGGGGGGGCTGGGACCCGGAGTAATCTGCGGCCGTGAGCTGTTATGTGCCATCATGACACGCATGGTGTTCTTTTTTTATATATTATAATGAAGTACGAGCTGTGTGCTCGAGTCTTTCTGCCTGTCGGCTCTGCTCATGGATGTATAATAAGGCTCTGCTGCTCCGAGATGATGGTCTAGCTTCAGCAGCTACATTACCTACGAGTGCGTTCGTTAATATTAACTGTGCGTCCGGAGTCACTGTGGCACAGACTGGACCGCTGGTGAACAGCTGTTAGAACGGGCCGTTCAGGTGTTCAGAGCAGAGCTCCCTGTCGGAGCGGCAGAGCGTGATGTGAACTGAAAAGTTTTTCTGTGGCAATATTATTTAAGGAATCGTTGAGCTAGCTAGCTAGCATACATTGTCACTATCTGCTAACGTTAGCTTTAGCCTTCTATTTCTAATAGTTTTTTTCATAGGCTATAAACAGAGGTGGTATAAGTATATATATTGTACTTGAGTAAAAGTAGAAGTACTCAGATCTTGTACTTGAGTAAAAGTAATAGTCCCAGAGTGTAGGAATACTCTGTTACAGTAAAAGTCCTGCATTCAAAATGTTCCTCAAGCAAAAGTAGAAAAGTATTATCATCAAAATATAGTGAAAGTAGCGACAGTAAAAGTAGTCATTGTGCAGATTGGTCCATTTCAGAATAATAGATATGATATGTTTTATAATGATTGATCATGAAAGTGTTCTCAAAGCTGCTAAAGGTGCAGCTAGTTTGAATGACTTTGTATACTGCAGGGTAGCTTGTGGATTTACTCCAGGTGGAACTAAAGTCTGATTTAACACTTGATTATATTTCACTTAATTAATCCAGATCTGTGAAGTAACTAAAGGTATTAAATACATGTAGTGGAGTCAAAGTACACCATGTACCTCTGAACTGTAGTGGAGTAGAAGAACAAAGTAGCAAAACATTGAAATACTTAAATAAAGTACAAGTATCTCAAAATTGTGCCCAAGTATAGTACTTGTTGAGTTTATGAACTTAGTTACTTTACACCATGTGGCTGTAAAGATAAAAAGACTTAAGCCTTGCACAGAGGCCTGAAAATACATTTTGAAAATGCTCAACAGTGCTGCCAAAATTATAAACTGACTGCTCCACAATTTGAATTAAATGCTTTTATATATTTCTATTATGTGACTCTTTGGCGTTTCTGTTATTATTAACACTGCTGCTTTAGTTGTTCTGACTGCTAAAATCCTCTGTCATTCCGTGGGGTGGGGAAGCAGGGGGCTCGGATCCTTGTCACCTTTTTCATACCTGATGAGTTTGCATCCCTGTATGTTAAAAAGCCTCAGTCATCTTAATTCATGTAATAAAAACATCTCAGGTCAGTAACACTCAAAGCTAAATGTGCAATACCATGTTCAGCTATGTTACTATTTATAATGTTATTGTTGTTACATCAGAAGATGTACATATTGAAATGATTTCTTAACTTACAGTAGGCTATTTTTTACAATGTGTGTTGGAAGGATTTATTAAATTACAATGAATATTGTCATTGTTGAAGGCTTTTAGAGAAGGGTGAACTACAAGCCTGAATTACATAAAATGTTATACCTAAAAACATAAAAGCCACAATAAATAAGTCACAATTATTGTAGTTATTTTTACCTCCCTTATTGCTTTCAACCCACCAGCTTTTATGGTGTTGTTACGTCACTAACTGTAAGCTTGTCACATACAGTCTATGGTCACTCAGAGTAACCTACTGTTAATTTAGCTGCTGGAGAAGAAAGATCAGGGGGGGAGGGGGGGAGAGAGCTGTGGTTGATGGGCCATTAGTTGTGTAAATACACAGCTGAGAGCTGCCGTTTCATTCAGACTGTTTAAAAAACTGTAACAACGGACTATTTTTCTTAGCGGATGCATGTCAATTTAAATCAATACATACAACTATTTTTTAAATCAATAAAAACATTTTCTAAATCCATAAAAGCATTTCAATTAATATTGGGAGTCATGTCGTTACTTTGTTGAGAATGTGGCCATGTAATAAGCGGGATAATTTGCAGCGACTTGTTCTTTATGGGGAAAATAACACCCTTCATCCAGATGAGGATCCCTCCGCTACACTTTGGGATCCTGATCGACCGACGAAACTCCATTAAAATATACATATTTTTGGTGAATCACTGAGTTTAGGCACGTTAATAACGTTTTAATGAAGTTGAATACAGTATATTCATATGTGTCAGTGATTTCATGTCAATTCGGCGAACATAAACATAAATGATCGTGGTGAAGATGATGATTAAATTAGGATTAAAAATCGAGAGCCGGGCTGCATTTCCTCCCGTTCGTTTTTTTCGAATAACAAAATTATTTTGTTAAATAACAACATGTTGATGTTTTGTAAATGATTACATGTCTCTTATTTAGCACATAGTATGATATCCGTGACATATGGATCTTAACAAAGTTCCGCTGTACATCCAGCGTACTGTATCTGACTTTATTTCACATGAGCTCCAGTGTGGAACCCCACTGCACCTCCTGGTGGATCAATGATCCATTGCAGCTGGCTTCATTATAAATACATTTATCTATCACGGGGGCGGTCTCAAGTCAAGCTGGAGGTTTTCCCTTGAGCGAGGGCAGATCACGTACCAATCACGGCCCTCGCGTTTCAAACTGTCCGAAATGAATCGCTCCATCTGTACAACAAAAACATATGTTACCAGGGTTTCCCACACATAGACTATACTTAACGGCCGCCCAAGTATATTTCTCGACCCGTTTAGTTTTTTTCAATATTTTTTGTTTTTTAATAATAAAAAAATTTAAAAAAAGTATTCGTCCGTGATCATGACGCCATCTGCGATCGATTTACTTGTGGACAATGATCCCTCGCTCTACGCCTCCTGTACCCAGTCCCGGACTGGCCATCGGGAGGACCGGGGGTGTTCCCGATGGCCTGGCCTGTTAAGTGGCCTGCCTCAGCTCAGGTGAGGTAAAGGACTCTCTGAGTGTTTAGATAGTTAACTTAGTCTAAGTTCTCAGTGGGTCTCAAACGGTTTGGTCGCCATTTATGTAAACACATATTTCCATTCAACACGTTCTCACTCCCAACCCGTCACATATTGACGGAGGGTCAGGACCCCTCCCCGTCACTCTATTACGTACAGGGTACCCCTTGGAAGTCAGTTTTCAACGGGCAGGGCGTCCCATTGACTTGCATAGAGCTCCCTGAACGTTGGTAATAGAAGAGTTGGGATCGTGGTGAAATGCTCTCCTCAAATCCAATCTCACAGCGTTTATCAACCTTTTTCTTACTCAATATCAAGCCACACTTATTGTTTTTACTTCTTTATTTTAATTGAATAATGTAGGACTTTTGTTGCCATCAGTTATGGGGAGAGTAGGGGCTCAGAATACTGAAATCTGTATTGTTTCATCGTTTTTTCCTTCTAATTTTGTATTATTTTCTAAACCAAACACTGTTATTTACTCAACACATAATTATCCTTTTGTTTATTTATTTGTTTGATTAATAAACACAAGTTGGAGTCCGTCAGGACCGAGGGTCGGAGCAGCTCATAGTCGTTGCTTTAGAGAATTTTACACCCGGAAGTAAGTATTCTCTCCGCTTCGCTTGACAAACCCTGTGATAGTCCTCAAGCTCTGTGATCGGATGTTTGACTGTGCGCCGAGGGTCACGCTGAGCGTCGAACAACACTTTGAAATGGGATCGAACCACGGCAGACTGTCCAAAACTGGATTTGAACGGGTCCACCCCGTCCCCCCCTCCCCCACCCCGTCCCCAGAACTGTTTTGCAACATGCTCTATGGCACGTCTCTACTGGGAATTGTAGTTTTAAAAGACGTTTTCGTATTTCCCATAATAAGAAGTTGCCAGTATTAAACTGTGTACATCCCTGGAGGTTTAGGGGATAGGAAACACTCACATTTAAAACATATAATTAATAAATGGGTGAAAATGGCTTGTGCCCATAATGGGCAGCATTAATATATACCCACATGACAGCTAAGGTCAGAAGAGCTTTATTTAACGGCTGGTCTTATGTCTGTGACCCCTCCTGTTGTTAATTGATAAGCCTGAAACATGCACTTGTCAAGGTTCAGAGGGAAATATGGCATAGCCATCGATCATCTTACATTACATTACATTGCATTTAGCTGACGCTTTTATCCAAAGCGACTAACAATAAGTGCGTTCGACCAACAAGATACAAACTTGAAGAAAACAAAATCATATAAGTACATCAGGTTTCATAGAGCTAAAACATTTCAAGTGCTACTCAACTGGCTTTAGATAAGCCAGTCCTTTATTAGTATATAAGTGCTTTGTTAGTAATTATATCGCTCAAAGTGGAGTCGAAAGAGATAAGATATACTTTATTGATCCTAAGTTGGAAACATTTGCGTTACATCAGCATGTGTAACAGTTGTAAATATGCAGTGGTGTTTATTTGTAAATCATTTAGTATAATCACAAAAATTCTGTGTTTTATATTGAATAATTCTGTGTTCTTTATTTATTGATTGTTCAATACCTGACAAGGTCAGTAGTAAGATTCATCCCGCTTTCGTCTCATTAGTATGCATAAAAAAGTGACAGGTCACACCTCCCCCCATTATGCAAATGAGCTAAGTCCCGCCTCCCCTTTGATCGAGGTGTGAGATCTCAAGTAGGTGTGATATCCCAAGTAGGTGTGAGATCCGTCGATAGGAGGGGGTTGATGTGTATTCACAGGTGTGAAAAGCCCCCACTGTTGCGCCTTATGGTGTATCATAAAAAATGTTTCAATCACATTAGTATGCATAAAAAGTGACAGGTGGGCCCGCCCCCAAGTCTATTAAAACAAAATGCCGCTTCCATCACATTAGTATGCATAAAAGTGACAGAAGGGCCCGCCCCAATTATGTGATGTCAGAAGACCGAGGGGGTGGAGTGAGATAAAAAAAAGAACCACGTGCAGATAAAAAGCCAGTCATTTCCAATCATCAAGTCATCTTTCCAAAAAGAAAAAATGGCCAAGAGACGCCTCGATATGGGTTTAATCAGCGAGACGCCTGTGACAACTTACCGCCATCCGTCCGGAGCGCCAATCAAGAAACGGATGCAGTATCTGTGCCGGGTTCAAACACCTCCGGTCGAAGATCTTGAAGAGAAATGGTTTCTGGAAAATGAACATGTTTGGGGATACGTATTCAACTATATGGCGAATGAACTGCATTTCTACAATCTGAAGAATGGAGAAATGTATGGACCCCACAGTGTTAAAGCGACGTTGACCTCAACAGATTGGGCTGTGTTAACTCTGGTGTCTTCCAGAGATCTCCACGCAACCATTGTATCGGAAGAAGTAGTGCATCAAGAAAATACTGTGAAACCAGCGGTGTACAAGATATTTGCAACAAAAAGCAAAGAAACGCAAACAAAAAGCGAGATCAGGGAAGAGTTTTCACCGTTACCCCTCAATGTGGAGGAAGAAGAAGGAAATATCCCCCCGCCGCCAGAAGTGAAAAGAGTCCTGACAAGCACCGTCTGGGAAACTAAAAGCGGACCATCTGGGCGATGGTATTACCGCGCAAGCCGTTTGCTGACGCAGGGGGGAGGGGTTCTCTCTAAAACACAGTGTCCTGCCATCTCTCTCTGTTTCTGCTGATGTGTAAAATACACAAAATAACGTTTTATATACTTACTCTCTTGTTAAAAGGTGATGAAGTTTGTAGCGTAAGCCAGCCATCAGTATTCTAGTTTTAAGGATCGAAGGATCCAATGTATTTTTAAATGGAGCAGAAATAGAACTAGTCTCCCAGTGCAAGTATCTTGAACAGAGAGTGTCATATTGGACTCGCACTTGACTTTTTAAGAAACATATCCAGAAAGTAACCAATACCATTAAATTCAACTTGCAACATTTTAAACAAATTAGACCTTTTTCTTAACTGTCAATGCTGCAAAGTCATACCTCCACTGTATGATTCTATCCCACATTGAATACTGTTTTACAAACTCTCGTTTGCTTGTGCCACACACCTGAAACCCATAGAACAGCTGTTCAAGAGAGCTATCCAGGTGTTTGACAGAAAGCCACAGTCATACCACCACTGTACCATCCTTGAATATGCTGCTCATGCTCTTTCTGCATATAGTGTATTTATTTTTGCTGTATGTATATATATAAATGTCATGTTCTTATATGCTGTATGTGACGGGACTATAGATGGAAATTAGCTCAGAGCTAAAATCCGGCTCATTTACACTTGTAAGCATTATTTTTGTTTTAAATTGTTCATCAATGTGCACTACGGTAGCCCTGAAGAAAATTAAACATTAAAATATGTTATCGATGTCCCCATTCCCAGTTTGTTTTGGGAATAATTGCGATGTTTACTATGTTTTTTGTAGCTCTTACCAAAACAGAATTTTTGTAAAAGACTGCGACTCTAAAAGGCAAGTTTGTGATTTTAACACTGTTTCGAAGAAACAATACATTATACAATATTACGACTTTTTTGCCATATTTTTAACACAATCTTTTTTTGTTGTTGTAGGGCTTCAAGATATTTTGCATGTCATGCATAAACACGGTGTCATCTTTTCCTTGAAACTGACGTGCTGCCCGTTTTACAAAACAAGTTATTTTTCTGCTTCTTCATCCTCTGAATTTTCCTCCCCCGTCCCTCTTCCTTCAGCCAGCACAACAAGAATCAAGGTGGATCTGTGAAATGAAACACCTCTTCCCAAAGCGTGACTTCCCTATTGAGAGCATGCGTCTAGGGCAGTAGGGTCTAAACCAATTGGCCAGATAAACTAACACGCAGAATGTACGGTATGTTTGAAGACTAACCATTTATCCAGTTCAAGCTGTCTTTAAGATGTGACAATGCGCTCTGACTATCCCCCGTAAAATGGTGACAAACTATTACTTATTCTTAAATTTGACCTCTTGCTGCTTGGTTGAAAATGATAGATGAAAAAATAACTTTAAAAAAAAAGACTCAAACAGTGAGGGACATTATACTGGTGAAAAAACTCTCAACGACGATGTTCAGTAAACGATCAATCAAAATCGAAGGATCCAATGTATTTTTAAATGGAGCAGAAATAGAACTAGTCTCCCAGTGCAAGTATCTTGAACAGGGATTGTCATATTGGAACTCGCACTTGACTTTTTAAGAAACATATCCAGAAAATATCCAATACCATTAAATTCAACTTGCAACATTTTAAACAAATTAGACCTTTTTCTTAACTGTCAATGCTGCAAAGTCATACCTCCACTGTATGATTCTATCCCACATTGAATACTGTTTTACAAACTGGTCGTTTGCTTGTGCCACACACCTGAAACCCATAGAACAGCTGTTCAAGAAAGCTATCCAGGTGTTTGACAGAAAGCCACAGTCATAACACCACTGTACCATCCTTGAAAATCACAATTTCTTGAGTTTTTGACATTTTTATGTCTTTTAAAAGTATGTGTTTTTAAAAAAATAATATTTACATGGGCTGGCCCCCCTCCCCTTAGGGGAATTCATCCACAGAAAACACACTGGACGCAGCACTAGGTCAGAAACCAGAGGAGACTGTGAGGTCCACCACAGACGGACCACCTTTGACAAAATGTCTTCTCCATTAAAGGCAGCTCATTGTGGAATAGCCCCCAACTGAGATACAGGATTGTCCCACTCTCAATAGTTTGAGAGTGGGACACTGAAAAAACACTGAAAAAACACAGAAACACTGAAACACAGACACACAGAAACACCGAAACACAGAGACACAGAACTACAGAAACACAGAAACACAGAACCACAGAGACACAGAAACACAGAAACACAAAAACATGGAAACACAGAAACACAGAAAACACAGAAACTCTGTGTTTTCTGTGTTTCTGTGTTTTTTCAGTGTTTCAGTCTTTTCTGTGTTTCTGTGTTTCTGTGTTTCCATGTTTCTGTGTTTCTGTGGGGGTATAATACGCACGTTTCAATACACATGTATCATACATCTTCACTGTTACCCTCCCCTTGTTATAATGAAGACAACAGTGCATGTGAAGGACTGTAATACACATGTATCAGACACGCTCCCCTTGCTATAATGAAGACAACAGTTTTTAAAATGTAAAAAACACTTTTTTTATTTAAAAAAAAAAAATGTCCTATTTACATTTAAACATTTTCACACAAAAAATCAATAGTTATACTGATTGTAACATCCCCAGGACCGTATCCAGCTTAGAATTCCCCAGATTACTGGAAATATCATGATGGAGTTTTTTCACTTCAGTCAAAATATTCATGTGTATGCTGTTTTTGACACAAAGATGCATTACATCTACAAACAGAGCATACAATGAGAGCACATGATGCACTTTTGATGTTTGTTTCATTTCTTTGGTAATGTTACAGAATGTTTCGGAAAATGAAGATTCCAGGACCACTTTAAATGTTTCGTTTACAATCGTTTCCCAATGACCAGGAATAGTACTGCCAGAACGAACGATATCCAAAATGTCTTCTAGTTTACAAACTTCAGCCATTCTGTTTACACGGGGATCACTATTCACTCTGTTTTCAATCGTCCTCATCACCACACTTATTAAAAGGGTATTGACTACATTCTGATCAATATATACAGAGCGTTTTGCATAGTAGTTCCCCATTTTTATTTTACTTTAAAGAAAAAGTCAATGTATCGAAAAAGAAAAAATCCCTGGCTTCAACCAACCGCAGGTTATTAGTCTTCTTCTTCTCCATCCAACTCGGCATGGATCTTTTCAAGTCTCTCCTTGAGGCGTCTACAATTTTTGAGATTGTGCAGAAAAGCCTCCGAAGCGCCTTGGATCCTCCAATCATCCGTGAACATTTCTTTATCAATAAGAGTCTGGTCGATCTCAGTAATGAAGTCGGTGAGCCAGAGTCTTTTCATTAACGTGTTGTAATTGTTTCTGAAGAAAAAATCGGGCATGTCATTCAGACAATCGTGTTGCCTCTGGCCGGGGTGACTGACTCGGCATCCGTTGCATATTTCTTCTCTGTACCGATGTATCACCCTCTCCACAATATCAACCAACACTGATTTCACTGTGTCCATAAACAGAGACGTCTTGGCCCAAGGAGCAAAATAAGCAGCAGTAGTACTGCAAGATTAGGGTGTCCAGAATGGTGGTGATGATGGTAGTCCAGGAGTTTGTTCCTGGCTGCAACTCACGGGGGGAGACTTGGTTTTTCTCAGATCCATAGCTAGTTTTCAAACTGTCGTCTTAGTGGGGGTCCTTAGTTTTAGATGCTTTGCTGAGTGGAGGGAGGGACTTATTGCGTTGAGTGGAGGGGGAGTCATCTGTAGAATTGAGAGTTTTTTTCACCAGTATAATGTCCCTCGCTGTTTGAGTCTTTTTTTTTTTTTTAAGTTATTTTTCAACTATCATTTTCAACCAAGCAGCAAGAGGTCAAATTTAAGAATAAGTAATAGTTTGTCACCATTTTACGGGAAATAGTCAGAGCGCAATGTCACATCTTAAAGACAGCTTGAACTGGATAAATGGTTAGTCTTCAAACATACCGTACATTCTGCATGTTAGTATATCTGGCCAATTGGTTTAGACCCTACTGCCCTAGACGCATGCTCTCAATAGGGAAGTCACGCTTTGGGAAGAGGTGTTTCATTTCACAGATCCACCTTGATTCTTGTTGTGCTGGCTGAAGGAAGAGGGACGGGGGAGGAAAATTCAGAGGATGAAGAAGCAGAAAAATAACTTGTTTTGTAAAACGGGCAGCACGTCAGTTTCAAGGAAAAGATGACACCGTGTTTATGCATGACATGCAAAATATCTTGAAGCCCTACAACCACAAAAAAAAAAAGGTACAAGTATATTGTGTTAAAAATATGGCAAAAAGTCGTAATATTGTATAATGTATTGTTTCATCGAAACAGTGTTAAAATCACAAACTTGCCTTTTAGAGTCGCAGTCTTTTACAAAAATTCTGTTTTGTTAAGAGCTACCAAAACATAGTAAACATCGCAATTATTCCCAAAACAAACTGGGAATGCGGACATCGATAACATATTTTAATGTTTAATTTTCTTCAGGGCTACCGTAGTGCACATTGATGAACACTTTAAAACAAAAATAATGCTTACAAGTGTAAATGAGCCGGATTTTAGCTTTGAGCTAATTTCCATCTATAGCCCCGTCACATACAGCATATAAGAACATGACATTTATATATATATATATATATATACAGCAAAAATAAATACATGATATGCAGAAAGAGCATGAGCAGCATACAAGCATTTACCACATGGCAGTACAATGTAGCAGCTATGATATATAAAGTGCAAGAGAAGATAAAAGCAATACATAAAGTGCAAGAGGAGATACCCCTGTGTTAAAGTACATTTATTTAACAGTGATTACACGTCTGTTTGTTGCTCAACAGTTCTTTAAGTTGACCTTTAAAACTATTGAGAGTGGGACAATCCTGTATCTCAGTTGGGGGGCTATTCCACAATGAGCTGCCTTTAATGGAGAGGACATTTTGTCAAAGGTGGTCCGTCTGTGGTGGACCTCACAGTCTCCTCTGGTTTCTGACCTAGTGCTGCGTCCAGTGTGTTTTCTGTGGATGAATTCCCCTAAGGGGAGGGGGGCCAGCCCATGTAAATATTTTTTTTTTTAAAACACATACTTTTAAAAGACATAAAAATGTCAAAAACTCAAGAAATTGTGATTTTCAAGGATGGTACAGTGGTGTTATGACTGTGGCTTTCTGTCAAACACCTGGATAGCTCTCTTGAACAGCTGTTCTATGGGTTTCAGGTGTGTGGCACAAGCAAACGACCAGTTTATAAAACAGTATTCAATGTGGGATAGAATCATACAGTGGAGGTATGACTTTGCAGCATTGACAGTTAAGAAAAAGGTCTAATTTGTTTAAAATGTTGCAAGTTGAATTTAATGGTATTGGATATTTTCTGGATATGTTTCTTAAAGAGTCAAGTGCGAGTTCCAATATGACAATCCCTGTTCAAGATACTTGCACTGGGAGACTAGTTCTATTTCTGCTCCATTTAAAAATACATTGGATCCTTCGATTTTGATTGATCGTTTACTGAACATCGTCGTTGAGAGTTTTTTCACCAGTATAATGTCCCTCGCTGTTTGAGTCTTTTTTTTTAAAGTTATTTTTTCATCTATCATTTTCAACCAAGCAGCAAGAGGTCAAATTTAAGAATAAGTAATAGTTTGTCACCATTTTACGGGGGACAGTCAGAGCGCATTGTCACATCTTAAAGACAGCTTGAACTGGATAAATGGTTAGTCTTCAAACATACCGTACATTCTGCGTATTAGTTTATCTGGCCAATGTGTTTAGACCCTACTGCCCTAGACGCATGCTCTCAATAGGGAAGTCACGCTTTGGGAAGAGGTGTTTCATTTCACAGATCCACCTTGATTCTTGTTGTGCTGGCTGAAGAAAGAGGGACGGGGAAGGAAAATTCAGAGGATGAAGAAGCAGAAAAATAACTTGTTTTGTAAAACGGGCAGCACGTCAGTTTCAAGGAAAAGATGACACCGTGTTTATGCATGACATGCAAAATATCTTGAAGCCCTACAACAACAAAAAAAGATTGTGTTAAAAATATGGCAAAAAAGTCGTAATATTGTATAATGTATTGTTTCTTCGAAACAGTGTTAAAATCACAAACTTGCCTTTTAGAGTCGCAGTCTTTTACAAAAATTCTGTTTTGGTAAGAGCTACAAAAAACATAGTAAACATCGCAATTATTCCCAAAACAAACTGGGAATGGGGACATCGATAACATATTTTAATGTTTAATTTTCTTCATGGCTACCGTAGTGCACATTGATGAACACTTTAAAACAAAAATAATGCTTACAAGTGTAAATGAGCCGGATTTTAGCTCTGAGCTAATTTCCATCTATAGTCCCGTCACATACAGCATATAAGAACATGACATTTATATATATACATACAGCAAAAATAAATACACTATATGCAGAAAGAGCATGAGCAGCATATTCAAGGATGGTACAGTGGTGGTATGACTGTGGCTTTCTGTCAAACACCTGGATAGCTCTCTTGAACAGCTGTTCTATGGGTTTCAGGTGTGTGGCACAAGCAAACGACCAGTTTGTAAAACAGTATTCAATGTGGGATAGAATCATACAGTGGAGGTATGACTTTGCAGCATTGACAGTTAAGAAAAAGGTCTAATTTGTTTAAAATGTTGCAAGTTGAATTTAATGGTATTGGATACTTTCTGGATATGTTTCTTAAAAAGTCAAGTGCGAGTCCAATATGACACTCTCTGTTCAAGATACTTGCACTGGGAGACTAGTTCTATTTCTGCTCCATTTAAAAATACATTGGATCCTTCGATCCTTAAAACTAGAATACTGATGGCTGGCTTACGCTACAAACTTCATCACCTTTTAACAAGAGAGTAAGTATATAAAACGTTATTTTGTATATTTTACACATCAGCAGAAACAGAGAGAGATGGCAGGACACTGTGTTTTAGAGAGAACCCCTCCCCCCTGCGTCAGCAAACGGCTTGCGCGGTAATACCATCGCCCAGATGGTCCGCTTTTAGTTTCCCAGAGGGTGCTTGTCAGGACTCTTTTCACTTCTGGCGGCGGGGGGATATTTCCTTCTTCTTCCTCCACATTGAGGGGTAACGGTGAAAACTCTTCTCTGATCTCGCTTTTTGTTTGCGTTTCTTTGCTTTTTGTTGCAAATATCTTGTACACCGCTGGTTTCACAGTATTTTCTTGATGCACTACTTCTTCCGATACAATGGTTGCGTGGAGATCTCTGGAAGACACCAGAGTTAACACAGCCCAATCTGTTGAGGTCAACGTCGCTTTAACACTGTGGGGTCCATACATTTCTCCATTCTTCAGATTGTAGAAATGCAGTTCATTCGCCATATAGTTGAATACGTATCCCCAAACATGTTCATTTTCCAGAAACCATTTCTCTTCAAGATCTTCGACCGGAGGTGTTTGAACCCGGCACAGATACTGCATCCGTTTCTTGATTGGCGCTCCGGACGGATGGCGGTAAGTTGTCAGAGGCGTCTCGCTGATTAAACCCATATCGAGGCGTCTCTTGGCCATTTTTTCTTTTTGGAAAGATGACTTGATGATTGGAAATGACTGGCTTTTTATCTGCACGTGGTTCTTTTTTGTATCTCACTCCACCCCTTCGGTCTTCTGACATCACATAACGGGCCCTTCTGTCACTTTTATGCATACTAATGTGATGGGAGCGGCATTTTGTTTTAATAGACTTGGGGGCGGGCCCACCTGTCACTTTTTATGCATACTAATGTGATTGAAACATTTTTTATGATACACCATAAGGCGCAACAGTGGGGGCTTTTCACACCTGTGAATACACATCAACCCCCTCCTATCGACGGATCTCACACCTACTTGGGATATCACACCTACTTGAGATCTCACACCTCGATCAAAGGGGAGGCGGGACTTAGCTCATTTGCATAATGGGGGGAGGTGTGACCTGTCACTTTTTTATGCATACTAATGAGACGAAAGCGGGATGAATCTTACTACTAAGGTCGGAGATGCAAAACCTGGGTCGCAGGTTCCTCAACAGTGCATTACAAGACATCTATCAATATATGTCTATACCTCATATTCCTCACAGTCATATTCTGCACATTTCTTATACTATCTACATACATCTTATAAGAGTATAATACATATGTATAATATCAGTTAAAATAAGTGCTTAAACATACAGTAGTTAACATTGCAGTAAAGCAATATATTAGTACTTTGTCAGGCTTAATATGTATACCCCCAAAGCTTTTTTCTTATTCAAAATAAGACCTTAACCTAAAGTATTCTTTCATGTTTAAATAAAGCCTTATTAGTTTGTCTGTCTGTGTCTCCTATTAATATCTAATAATAAAAATAACACATTTCAATAACGTGCTTTAACCACCAGGTGTCCATTTCTATCAGCTGTGCACCGTTATGGTGTAAATATACCAATATACTGATTGGATCAAATATAAAAGTCAGCCGAATTAGTATTGATACTGCGAGGAGACGTATTGTGTGAAGAGAAATTAAAGATTTAGTTTGATTGCTGATATATTTATGATCCACGTCACATATTCAGTTTCGGCGGCAGTTATTCCTGTTTGTCTAGAAGTCTTCTCACCAGGGCTCTATAAATAGCGAACTACGGCAGATATGTAATATTTATTGCAGCCGAACCGTGTATTACAATGCCGTTATGTGATGACCTTCAAAGAGAAAAGCAAGCACACTCGGAATAAAGTATTATTTTATTTTAAAAAAATGTTTTCGGATTTCACATCAACAGGAAGTCCGGTTAACTATAATGTCTGTGCGCAACAATACCCCAACTCATAGATCCGCGGGTGAATAATAATCACTACATTACACACATCCCTTCACATTTAAATGTAAATTTACATTAAAGTATTTTGTGAGACCTTCTAAAATGTTTTTAAATATAATTAGGGTTGTAGTTGAAGAGTTTGTAAATTATTGCGCACAACGGCACGTCCATTAATTCCACAACCACACACATGGATTAACATCGATTTAATACATTAATGTAGCCTTTGTTTCTGCTAAAAGAGGTTTCGACCAGCTGGGGCAACAAGAAAATCGGCGAAATCGAGTGTGACTATTAAAAAATAAATAATTATTATATTAATATTGACAATAACAACCGACCGTCGGGGTAGCATTTGCTGGGGAGCGTTCTCATGGCGTCTATTATCAACGTTCATGGAGCTCTATGCAAGTCAATGGGACGCCCTGCCCGTTGAAAATTGACTTCCAAGGGGTACCCTGTACGTAATAGAGTGACGGGGAGGGGCCCTGACCGTCCGTCAATATGTGACGGATTGGGAGTGAGAACGTGTTGTTCCATTTGAGGGGGTAGTGATTAGTAAAATATGCATGAATAAAAATAAAAAAAGTTAAGTAAGTGAAAAAAGGTAAGATACACTTTTAAAACTTGTTAAGAGCTAAAACTAGTCTTTGCTGCTGCCTCAAAGAGGAGCAGGGGGGAGAGGGGGAAGTGGATGGAGACAGGAGAGGCTGATTCAGGAGCACAGGCACACTCACAACTATAAATGAACCAAAAATAATAATAACAAGTTTCAGTGTTTTTTCATATTGGAAATGGTATGTTATTGGTTATGGCCATGTTCTTATGATTTTATGATTATTGAAATGTATACAGTTCTGTTTCATATAGGTGTTCCCATTGTTCTAGTCACCAGATTGATGCATTTAACTCCAACATTTAAAAAAAAAATCTTACCGGGGGAGCATGCCCCCGGACCCCCCTAGAGGATTTGAGGTCCACCCTCACTTAAAATCACATGGATAGGTTCCTAAATCCATTTACCATATATATTTTTTTTAAATAGTAACCCATGTCCATATGTTTATTTGTGGGTATTAGATTTAAACTATAGGGCTACCACTAAGGGCCCTGCCTGTACCTGTTTGCTCTGCCATCGCGTTTCTGTACAGATATGAGGAGCTGTGAGCTCTGAGTGCTAACAGCTAATGGCTGATGTTTTGGTTTTGTGGTTCGCATTGAAGAAGACGTCACGGCAGTTTTACGCAGCGTCGCTCCGCCCGCCGAACAGCTGATCGCCCCGCCTACACTGCGTTACTATAGTTACTACCCCTGTTACTAAACGTGAGCCTGGCCCACCAAGGCCTAACCCAGGGGTCTGCAGCCTTTTTGACCAAAAGAGCCATTTTGCTCCTTTTTCCCCAATCATTTTTTGTCTGGAGCCACAAAACATATTTTATAGCTTGATAGCTTATAAAGTTGTATTTATTGTTATATCAGACAAAAACGACAGTTTTTTTTGCATTTATTAGGCTATTTATTACATAATATAAAACTGTTAACCTCTATAATACACAGGCCTACTTTAAAATAAATTAAACACAGCACTTGGGGAGTCCTCTGCACATTTGAAGGAAAACATATATAATTAAAATGGGCCCACTTTGAAATAAATAAAACATATAGCTGCACCCTAAAAATAGTTAAAGGTAGGGTAGGTAACAATGGAGAAACCAGCTCGAGTGCGCTAGAATTTGCACAGATTAATTTGTTTATGTATTTATTGTCAACGCATTTAATATATTCATTGCTATCGGGACGTTAAGAGCATTCCATGAAATATAACAAAAAGTGTTTTCTGAAATAAATTGCATACCCCATTGAATTATGACTGAAGATCGTCAGCTGTCTTCCTCTTCCGTTTTTCTCCTCGATACGTAAAGGCTGCAGCACCTTTGACAACTTCTCTCTACATATATCAAACATACCGGTAAGCCAGCATTGTTTTGCTGTGAAAGCATATAACTCTATAAATAGTCATACAAATACTTTTATTTCCTTCTTATTTTTGTCTAAGCTCGAGGGAGCCAGAGCAGAGGGCTTAAAGGGCCGCATGCGGTTCGAGGGCTGCGGGTTGCCGACCCCTGGCCTAACCATACCGTACGGCGTACTAAGCCGTGCCAGGTCCTGCAGTGGAAAAGCACCATAACAGGGCTGAAATAGAGGGGTATGAGGCATGGCTAGAATGGGTGATGTATTTGGTATTTTGAGCAAAAGACTTCATAGACATGTTTTTATATATCTGAGACCTATAATATATGCCTAAAAATAGCATAATAGGAGACCTTTAATTTATTACCTTAGTAAACAGTTTCCGAATAAGTTTAAGGTATCATTTGCTGGCCTTAAGACTTTTTCAAAGAAGCATGATGTTCATTTGTAAATAATAGTCCCATTAAGAGTTACATTGAGAATAAAGCAGCAAGATGGCAATGGCCAAAATGCCAAATTAGAATCTTCAAATCCGTAGCAAACAAACCAATGGGTGAAGTCATGGAGACTAGGTTCACTTCTTATATACAGTCTTTGGTTTTTGTTAAAGCGCCACCAAGAGAAATTGGCTTCTTGGAGGCAATTGAATAAGCTCCTAATACAACATTGTCAGCATGTAAGCAAACATTTGCTTATTTACCCATCCAGTAAACATGTAGCAACATTAGCATTGATTAAAGTTGTGTCTGGTCTCTTGACAAACTTCGGTTTGGTGTTCCCCCTCTTTCACTCCTAACAACCTCCAGTTAAATATTTGACAGTTAAGAAGCTAAATGCTCAATTAGCTTAGCATGAGCTAACTTTGCCCAACAATTCGTCTTGGTTCATTCAAGGTGCTATTGGTGTAGAAATATTTTTTTACTCAACTCTTTTGGCTTTTTGGCCTCCTTTTAGCTCATTGTTTTGTTTTTTTGAATTGCAGACAAAGTGACCAATTGGTGATAAACAAGACATTTATTTGGCAGTTTAAATCAGGGGTCTCAAACTCAAGGCCCGGGGGCCAAATCTGGCCCGCGACTTCATTTTATGTGGCCTGCAAGAGCTTGCAAAGAAGATAATACGTTTATTATACGGTTACATGACACTTTACAGAAGCAGGTTGCCCATAAACTACATGCCCACAATGCATCTCGTTTTGTGACATGCACACTGAAGAGACTTGCAATTATTTTCCCTGGACTTCTGCTTTCAGACGTAGTTAATTACTAAGTTATTATCCTATCCGATAATAATCCAATTCAGAGGCAATAATGTAATATAACACATTATTTTATATATGTATTGTATATTTATATAGTCACAAACGGCCCTTTGAGTGCAACCTCTATGCGAATGTGGCCCGCGATGAAATTGAGTTTGACACCCCTGGTTTAAATGTTTTGTTTTCTCAGGGATTGGTGGAGACCAAAAAAAAGCTAAGGACAAATCCAAACACTTACAAATGTTGCCTTTTTTCTGATAGATGCCTACATTTGCAACCACTTGCTAGAATATTAGCTACGGAGATACAACTGAACCTCTACTAAAGCATAGCATCGCTAACTACTTGCTAGGTAAGTTAGCCTAACTTTGAACTTGCAACATGTATACATGTGCATTGGTGTGTCTGCTATGCACAGCTCTGCAGATCACCACCCTGTGGACAGCTGTTTGAACCAACATTTTTTTTTTTTGCTGCTTAAAGAGTTATACAGTTCTTGCTGTCCGCGTTGCTGCAGAAGCATATAGGTGTGAGAGGTCCTTTTATAGTTAACTACAGTCATTGAGGAACCCTGCCCTCTGATGATGGTGTAAGATGGACACATGCCCACTTTCATCATGATATCGATAAGAGCAACAATAAGCAGTATCAGTATTGATAGAACCGTCACAACAATACCCAATTTTAAGTTGTACTGATAATGAGATCAAGGATAGTAATTGATCATCATCACGCATGATAACAAAGAAAAACACATGATGTCCCCTCCTCCAACAGATGAGAACGCAGAGTATTTGTCGAAGCTGCACGAACTGGTGGAGGAGATGTACGAGGAGTACCAGAAGCCTGTGTTCCTGCTGGCACACAGCATGGGCTGCCACTACGTCCTCTACTTCCTCAACCACCAGCCTCAGGCCTGGAAGGACAAATACATCAGGGGCTTCATTTCCCTGGCAGCTCCATGGGGGGGCGCTGTCAAAATACTCAGAGCCCTGTCGTCAGGTAATGGCCAGTTTGGAAATCTACAATAAACTTTGTGACATACCTGTAGTTTCTTGTTTTTTTTACCAATATCATTATTATCCACTCCAACCTTAAACAACTTACATTGCTTTAAATTGTATTTGTTGAAATCGATTTTAAAATCTTCAGACCCTGTATATCTTCACCACTTTTCAAAAACACCTCGGAACAAGTCTGCAGTGAAATAAGCGCTTGGCCCAAAGTTGCTACACATTATTCAGAGAGAAACAGAGAGTAGCAGTTTTGTGTTTTTGTGATTTCCGGAAGGACAGGCCAGGAGCATTTTCCCGGAATTAATTATATAAATGTTACCTGGTGTTGGGTTGAGAGCTGTTTTGAACCAGCTTGAAAAAAATAAACACAAACATGGGCTAAGAGAGGGTCAGTTTCGATACACCTTTCTATATTGAAACATTTCTATGTACTCTATGTCAGATTAGATGGTTATTTACTTTCACTGTTGATCTGTTGCTAATAAGACACAGGAAGTCAGCAGTCTAAAATGAACAAGTCATAGGTTGAAATGTTAACATGTACAGTATATTCCCTGATTAAATATTATTCAATAATGATAACATTTCTGTTTCATCAGAGGAAGCCACGTATTTAATTCAACAAGGGGCAATTTAAGTCCCTAAAGACTGACTTACTACTGCCCAAAAAGATGATGACAGACTTGCAACATCAAAAATCACTTACAATAGAATACAAATGCTATATACTGCCATAAATAAGACAATGCTATCAGAAATGTTTTCTTATAAAACGTTCATATTTTATTACTAAAACCTCTCCTATTCCTGACTTGTTGCAGGAGAAAATGACGGCATCCCGATGATTTCCATCATCAAGATCCGCGAGGAGCAGAGGATGAAGCCCACTAATCCCTGGATTCTGCCCACCAAAGCCTGGCCAAGCGACCACGTGTTCATCTCCACACCCACCATCAACTACACCAATCAGGACTACCAGCGCCTCTTCACAGACATCAACTATGAGGACGGCTGGTAATTTACGGATTTAATCTAATCAGGGCTGCCCCTCTGAGTTGAACAGTTACAGTATCTCAGTGGTGGTTTTGGTCTCTTTTACGTAGATTTCTTTGATCATTGATAAGCTATTTTAAGTTCTTCTTCAGTTTTAATGCTGAATGACTTTATCCCAGAAACAAAGGACTATGTCTTTGTCAAAAATAAATGAAAATAATTATAGACTCATCAAGGCAATCAGAAAAGAAAGTGACAATTTAAAAAAAGGATTTTTATATATTTATACATTTATTTATTTATTTATTTTGTATATTATATTATTTTATTGAAGTACAGATACAAACAGTGTTACAATTGACAACAGTTTTTCGTTCCATTTGACACCTCCCCCCTGTCAGAACTTCGCCTCTTAACACCTCACTTATCCTCTCCCAGTTCAATCCAATATGATATAGATTCCATATAGGAAAAGACAACAAAGTAAAAATAAATAAAATACAAATAAATGAAATACATTATTAAAATGTATTCGAAAATAATTAACATTAACTAACAGTGCATAACATTGAATACAAAAACGATATGAATAAATAATATACCTCTGCTTCTTAAAGAAGCAATCTACAGGGCCTCCAAGATGAAATGTTATCTTCTCAAGTTTAAGAAAGATATTTATCTTTTTCAAAACCCAACCCTTCTATCCATCCTGTAGTGCAATGCTAAAAGAGGGTAATGCTAACTCTGCTTAAGTAGGCTAGTCATTAAGGTCCCTATACAAAGTTATATAGGGATGTGAGGAGCTGCAGATCAGGGGGTAATTATATACAAAATGTAATCATTACTAAATAATCACTAAATGGTGATCGACATATGAATCTGGAATCTGTAAGCAACAGGAATGCAATTTTGGTATTGGAAGCATTCTGGTGTCCGTTTGAAATGTGCCAGGAGTATCGACTGTTCTGCCCTCGCAATTTACTGCGTCAACTCAGCCGTCTCTCAAATTTACTTGGTCAAATTAGCAGCTCTTCATTTTTTAGTGCGCGATTAATAGCGTCTTTACGGTAATCGCCGAGAAGCGGCACTGACGCTAGTACAAGAATAAAATAATGCATGTGTTTGTGCTATATTTTTCGATAAAAATATGTTTTACCGTAAGTTCTTAATAAAATTGGTACATTTGGATTCAGTACTTGTTGGACTACTACCACAATTACAATCAAGTACTTTTACTGTGTACTTTTTTAGTAATACTTTCAAACTCCCCTCCAATAATACATGTATTTGCTATGTTTGATGAGGGATAAAATGATTCTTACCCATAAGTTCTCAGTGAAAGTGGTACTGCTGGACAGAGTACTACTTGGACTACTACAACAAGTACAATCAAGTACTATTATCCTGTACTTTTTGAGTAATACCCTGTCAAACTCCCCTCCCGAGTACAATAACTCATGTATTCTGCTATAGACCTGGTACAGGGACAACCACTTGGAGTAGAAAAACAATCCTGATATCATTTGAAAGCTAGGAATCTCCTCTTTCCAACAGTGTATACAACTCAAAATGTGTCTTTGGTTCAATGCGACTGATTTCGATGGAGCAGGTCACATATATGTTTCGAACTTCACATAATAGGAATTCTGGGGCATGGGCTTAATGTTGTATTTGAATGAACAACCTGAAACATACATTTTAAATATGATAAATGTTCTTGAGGCTCAAAATGCTGGGGTCAAATGACCCAAAGGGAATAAAGGGTTTAAAGTTAATTTCAGGATAACAGGAGGTTTAAGAATATATGATATAGTCCAATTTTTGGTCCACTATTGAGTTTGCTTTTTCCTTAAATGTGTAAAATAAATGTAACTAAAATACTACTGACTTAGCAGGGTATACAGATTCACCCATTATGCCATTAAAGGAGCTTTTTTTCCCAAACATATCTGTCCAAACTGGATACAAGTATAAAATGCAAACCATAACAAAAAATATTTTTGGGAGTGAAGGAATCTGTGTATCTACCGTCCAATTGTTTTTCTTTATTAAACACGTAAACGGAAGAGCGTTTGAGAGGCCTTTTTGCTTTTTACCTTCCTAAATGGTCTAATGGTCATTGGAGCGAGGGGCGGGGCGAAACTCACGGAGGTGATTTCAAAACAAAAGCGGTGATAATATTATAAACAAAGGGAAACAAGGTGAATTTAGTGATCACAACGAAAACGGCCAAGACACATATTGAGCCGAGAAAATTGATGTTATTAAGGGCTGTAAATATAATAAGCCTGTGTCTAAAATGGACAACATTGTTAGGAGATTTAAACTATACAGCGATTCTGCACTGCGGTCAACTCAGCCGCCTCTCGCGTTTGTTTGTTCAAATCAGCTGCTCTTCATTCCTGCTATATTTGACGAGTGATACAAATATGTTTTACCACAAGTTCTTAAGAAAAGTACTTTTGCTGTGTACTTTGTGAGCAATCCTCTGTCAAAGTCCCCTCCTTAGTAGGCTACATA
Organism: Notothenia rossii; assembly: GCF_949606895.1. NCBI lineage: Eukaryota > Metazoa > Chordata > Actinopteri > Perciformes > Nototheniidae > Notothenia > Notothenia rossii. Next base: position 32,322,703 of record NC_136903.1, read on the forward strand.
ATGCATGTTTTTCTGCTATATTTGATGAATGATACAAATATAATTTTACCATTCGTTCTTAATGAAATTGACACTGTTTGACTTTGTATTAGTTAGCCTACTACTTACAATACATTGAAGTACTTTTACTGTGTATTTTTTTAGAAATACTCTGTCAAAGTCCCCTGCCCTTGCCATTAGTTCTTCGTGAGATTGATCCTGTTGGACTCAGTACCACTGAAAATACCCCCTACTATGTAGTACTTTTCCAGTACTCCTCTGTCAATGTCCCCTCCTGAGAACAACAATGCATGTTTCTCTGCTATTTTGAATAAGCGTTAAAAAAAAAAACCTTTCTTCATGAGACTGATATTGTTGGACAGAGTATTTTAAGAGGATGGTAGACTTGATATCAGCAATACTTCCGGTCAGTACTCCGGCAGCAGCATTTTACCCCTTGGAAAGTCTATAGAGTCTGGCCTGGATAGCTGGTCTATCCTTCAGCACACTGACACACTCTGTCACTCTTGTTGGCCTCTTATGAACCTGCTGTCTTTTAAAATATGATTATTTCTCTGCTCCTAGTTAATTCCTCACAGATTCTTCCATCAGTCCCAGTCATTTCATGTCAGTCAATAGGACTTTGAAAAATGTGTCCAATTCAACAAAATGTTTTTTTGTGAGTGAAGGCCATGCTAAATTATAGATTGTTTGATTGTGTAATTACAAGGTGAGAGAAAATAAATCCACATCCTCCTTTTCCATGTTATACTTATACTTATTTGCATTAGAACATTTGCATGTTGAACTACATGCTGGATATCTTCCCCAGCCTCAAGGAAACACAATAAAATAAATGGATTCATAATTTTAAAAAATTGATAAAAATGTATGAATTGATAATGTTGTGTGCAAACATTTCAAATTTAAATATAAAATGAAAAATAAGTTTACTTTTGAAAGGATTTCTCACAAAAACCTTTCTAAATAGTAAACTATTAAAAAAGTTTAGTCAATATATATTTTTCTGCCTAAAATACTTGAAATTGAACGTAAACTATATCAAACACCACATGCATGGCAATTAACCCATTTTTGCCTGCTATTTAAATTGACTTTGGTTAGTTAATACAAATATTTATATTATATATATATATATATATATATATATATATATATATATATATATACATATAATTGATGCAGTCTTTCTGAACACTTTTTAAAAAAAATACTGCAAATGAAGAATATTTTAAATTGTCTGCACAGAGAGTGCCCTAACTTACAGCAGTTGAAAAAATGTGTGAAAGGATAAATTCTTCATGGGCTTCAATGGCTCTAGTAAAGGGTGTTTTATGGTTGCTTGTATTATCCTCAGATAGTGGTTTGTTTAAATAACTACTGACATTTTAATAACTTGCAAAAAAGGGCTCCAAAAAAGGCATATATAACCTGGCCGGCTTAACCAATGTGTAATTCTTCAAGCACCACAAGATTCAGAGTTTATAAAGTACAATTCTGGGCCATTTATTGTGTAATTTCTCCAAACACATACAGTAAAAATGCCTGTTTTGAAGCCTTAAAATGGTGCAGGAAAAGGACTTTACATTGTATTATATTTAAAGACAGGCCTATTCAGTTAAGAGAAGAGAAAAAGGAAAGCAAATTGTTATAATGGGTGATGTAACATTAATGTCATACATAATATGAGGTCCTTGGCACTCAGACTTAGGGGTCATTGTGTGATCATGGGGCATCACCCTTACAGCATCAGGACAATATCATATGGAGTCAGACACTGGAAGTGTGCTGGAGGCTGATGCGTTGACTGGGACTGATGGAAGGATGAGGCTGATGAGACTGAAGAATCTGTGACGAACTAGCGACTGAGAAATAATCATATATTAAAAGACAGCAGCATCATAAGAGGCCAACAAGAGTGACAGAGTGTGTCAGTGTGCAGTCTACCATCCTCTTAAAATATTCTGTCCAACAATATCAGTCTCATGAAGAAAGGTTTTTTTAACGCTTATTCAAAATAGCAGAGAAACATGCATTTTTGTTCTCAGGAGGGGACATTGACAGAGGATTGTTGGAAAACTACACAGTAAGTACTTCATAGTACTTGTGGGGGTTTCAGTAGTACAGAGTCCAACAGGATCAATCTCACGAAGAACTGATGGCAACAAAAAAGAATTCCCTCATCAAACTTAGCAGAAGTGGCTTGATTTTGTTCTCAGCAGGGGACTTTGACAGAGTATTTCTCAAAAAATACACAGTAAAAATTAGCCTACTTCAATGTATTGTAAGTAGTAGGCTAATAAAAGGTCAAACAGTATCAATTTCATTAAGAACTAATGGTAAAATTGTCTTTTTATCATTGATCAAAGATAGCAGAAAAACATGCATTATGGAGGGGACTCTGACAGAGGATTACTCACAATGTTCACAGTAAAAGTACTTCATTTTATTTCTGGTAGAAGTCAAACTAGTATACCGAGTCCAAGAGTGTCCGTTTCCTTAAGAACTTGTGGTAACGGTGGTAACACATATTTGTATCACTCGTCAAATATAGCAGGAATGAAGAGCAGCGGATTTGAAAAAACAAACTCGAGAGACGGCTGAGTGACCGCAGTGCAGAATCGATGTATAGTTTAAATCTCCTAACAATGTTGTCCATTTTAGACAGAGGCTTATTATATTTACAGCCCTTAATAACATCCATTTTCTGGGATCAATATGTGTCTTGGCCGCTTTCGTTGTGATCGCTAAATTACCCTTGTTTATAATAATCACCGTTCCTGTAGTGATTCAAAGTGTGATTTTAGCTAACGAGTGCTTTTGTTTTGAAATCACTTCCGTGAGTTTTGCCCCGCCCCTCGATCCAAGGACCATTTGACCATTTAGTAAGGTAAAAAGCAAAAAGCAAAAAGGCCTCTCAGACGCTCTTCCGTTTACGTGTTTAATAAAGAAAAACAATTGGACGGTAGATACACGGATTTGAAGGTCATGGGAAAATTAAAGATGATTTGATTATATTATTAAAAGAGGAGAGAGAGGAAATGAACTTCTTCATGTTGTTCTTGTACATACTTGTATAGAAAATGTGCATGTTGAACTACAGGCTGGATATATTTCCCAGGCATCAAGGAAATAGAAAAATTGAAAAGTGAACATCGGTTCAAAAGTAAATAATGTTGCGTGCGTGCAAACATTTCAAAACTTAAATACAACATGTTTTCAAGTTTGACCTTTTCAATGATTTCTCCAAAAAACTAAATCAAAGCAAATCATAAATTGTTTAGTCAATATAAGATTTTTGCCCAAAATAGCTGAAATTGAACGTAAACAGTATCAAACATCAGGTGCAGGGCAATTAACACATTTGTACACGCTATGTACTTTAGTTGAAGTTAATAATAATGTTGATAAGAAGTTTAAGATCTTTATATACAGTATCATTGATTTAATCTTTCTGAACACTTTTGAAACAAAACACCACAGAATGAAGATTTATTTTATAATGTTCATTACAGATAATCCCTTAATTTCATTTTGAAAACACGTGTCAACTATATTAATACAGCTGAAGGCAGTATTATGATTGCTTGTATTTATCCTCAGACATTTTATATTTTAAAAAAGAAGTGACATTTGAATAAATATTGCAAAACAAAGCCTATACAACCTTGTGATGGCCACAGCCACACAGGGTAAACCAACTATGCTGCATCCTCATCTTCAGTAGTTTTGCTTCAGTGCAGCTACAATAAAACATGCCAATTAACACCACACATTTGCTTGAAATGGTAAACTCTTTATTTGATTGTAATCTGACATGACTTCAAAAATGTTAGCACAGCTACAGTAACACAAGTATTTGTTTGTATTAATTACTTTCTTTGGCCCATTCCCAAACCGCCCCCTACACCCTCCCCCTCCGTTTGCGCGTTCACGCGGAGGGTCCGCCATATTGAGGGCTGTTCCAAAGCAATGAGTGTGGAGCGGTGTCGAGGGGGAGTGGGCTATCAACCCCTCAAACAGCGAGTCTGCAGCGGTGCTGACTTGAGACCGGTCTCTACCTGACCGGAGTCACGCTGTGTGTGTCTGTCAGGAAACAACCTGTTAACAAGTAGTTCCAGCAAACATCCACTGATAAACTGCGATGTTAACAACCTCATGATAGCCTCATATGTTTTTAACTTAGGATCATACCTGTGTTTAGTCTAGAAAAAGATAAATGTGTGCATTTTATTATAAAGTTGTGTATATTTACAGACCGTTGCAAAAACTAATAAGCTTATAAACATCAGGTTTAAAACTAAAAGAGCTTTGAAACACAATGAAAGATGTTTGGAGTTTTATTTGAGTTATTAATTTAAACTTTTTGTCTAAGAGATGCTGATTTGAAACCGTTGTTACATACAGTTACGGCATTTCCTGTTTCTGCTGGAGAGAGGGGAGGCCGTCCCAAAGCTTGCTGCTGTATTTACTCCCTCCATCTGACAGGAGGGAGCCTCGTTGAGCTGCGAGTGTGGCTACAGACGGAGTTCACTCCGTCACGGAGGGGTAGGGTCGAGGGAGTGGTTTGGGATTGGGCCTTAGTCTCTTGAGTTACCATGTTCATTGGGGGAGGTTACTTCCTGGTTCAGCAAAGGGCGTGGCCGAGCACTGAGGACTCATAAATACTGCAAGGAGTCAATTGGGACAGATTGGGACAAACCACCTGCTTCCATGTCAAAGGGGGGATTTGGGTTTTGTCAGTGTCCTTTGTGTATGATGTGACTATTAATTATCCCTTGGGTTCAACTTGGTTTGGCCAAGCCACTATATAGGTTCCTTGGTTTTTCATTGTAGCAGGTCAGTTTTGTTGAGTTAAAGGTGGGGTAGGTAAGTTTCAGAAACCGGCTCGAGATACACTTTTTGTAATATTCCATGGAATGCTCTTAACATCCCGATAGCAATGAATATCTTAAGTGCTTTGACAAAAAATCCATAAAAAAATGTCATCTGTGGAACCTGTAATACTGTAAAAACTACAACCAATCCGTTTCGCCATTGCCGCCCTGTCTGTCAGCCTTCCATCTCGTGCACGCACAAATGTATCTCGTGCCCTCATTGGGCGTGCCATCATTGGGCGTGCATTGCAGCAGTACTTCAATGACTCGCCAGCAACAGGCGGCCACTTTCACCATGGCAGAATTAGGTTCAACATTGTCTACTGGTCGCAAAAGAAAAAATGTAACGGAGCAAATTAAGAACAAAAAGAAAGTGGAAACTAGGAGAAGTCAAACCAGAGTCAATATCGGAGTTGCTTTGGCTGTGTAGTATTGCTAACCTAGATGTGTTTAGCTTTGCCTGATATGTAACGTTACTGCAGCCTGCTCTCACGGAGGAGGTGCTCTGTAAGGAAGTCTGAAGGAAGGGGCGGATTCTTTTTGGCTGTGTACTTTCCAATTTTAGTGCACTCGAGCCGGTTTCTGAAGCTTACCTACCCCACCTTTAACACCGGTTATGTTTCTTTGAGGTATTTTCTGTTGACCTCTTTTATAGGCCTAGTTATTGTATGATGTTTGTTGTGGACTTTTGGGTAAATAAAAACCCTAGTTTATTTAAACCACTCCTATGTCCTGTTGCCTTACTGCTTGGTCCCTGACAAACCTGGAAGGCTAAGCCAATTTATATTTTGTCCTGCACTACAAAATTTCAAGTTTCTATAGTACAAATCTGGGCCATTTGTTGTGTAATTTCTCCAAACACATACAGTACAAATGCCTGTTTTGGAGTCTTCAAAAGGTGCAGTAGAAGGACTTTACATTTTGTTAAAGACAGGACTATTGTAATTCAGTCAAGAGAAGAGACAAGAGAATAAAGGAAAGACTGTTGTTATAATGGGTGATGTAACTTTAATGATAGACATAATATGAGGTCATTGGTACTCAGACTATACAGGGATCGTTTTTTGATCATGGGGAATGAGACTTGTACAGGGAAAGTGTGCTGGAGGCTCAAGACGTTGACTGGTCCTAATGGAGAGAGGTCTTGGTCCTGATGGAGCGCAGCCTCCTGCCAGAGGGGAGGGGGGTGAACGTTTTTTGTCCAGGGTGGGAAGGGTCGGCCACTATCTTCCCGCCTCAGGGTCCTGGAGGCGTGCAGGTCACATTACTCCTGTTCTGGCTGCCTTACACTGGCTCCCTATAGAACACAGGATGGAATTTAAAATTCTTCTTCTCGCCTCCAAAGCCCTTAATGGGTAGGCGCCATCTTACCTTAAAGAACTCATTATACCCTACCAGTGGCGTGCACAGACATTTATAGGGGCAGGTGCTCAAGAGAAAAAAAAAGGGGCACCTTCTGAGTCGTCGTGGCGGTTTGCCGGATAATGGCGGATTTTGTTAGTTTCTTTTCGGTGTTTGGTTACTTTATTTCGGTTTTAGGGTTAGGTTAGGGTTATGTTATTTAATTCTTATTTTTGCCTGATTTTACTGATTTATTATCAAAAAAGTATTTATTTTAACATTTATTTTTATTATTCTAAATGACTTAGGGGGGTCCAATCTGAAGCTAGGGGGGGACGACACCTCGCATTGCGTGGCATTGTGAGCTTGTAGATCTGCTATTTTCAAAAGTGCACAACGAGACTAAATGGATGGATGCAAGGAAAGAAGTGAAGTTATAGTTTAGTTTGGCATCTGATTTAGGGGATTAAACAATACACTCGTTGTATTTGTTACCTGGTGGTTACTGACTTGGTCGTCACTAGGGCACTTTTAATCGTGTTGCTGCGTGCTGCTGCACCACACACCCGCCGTGGCCTGTCTGACCGAGTAACTGACTGTCTGCTCTGCGCGTTCACGTTGAGAGCAGGGAAGGGAGGGGCTGCAGTCAGTGCACGTACGGGAGTGCCACGGGGCATGTGTGGGGATGTCTGAGAAAATTACAACGCGGATTTGGGGCATTGTTGTATATATTAGAAGCTTTTAATCCAGAATTGATCGATTTTACCATGAGCCACAAACAGTACACTGTAAAAAATAAAAAAATAAACTGTAAAAAACGAACTTTCAAAAGGGCACATTGCTGTCCACAGGGCAAAACGGGCAGGTGCTCAAGCACTACCTAGAGTCTGTGTGCACGTCCCTGTACCCTACTGTCCTACCAGCGTTCCAATAATGCAGGGTTGTTGGTTGTTCCTAGAGTCTCTAAAAGTACAATGGGAGCCAGAGCCTTTTCTTATCAAGCTCCACATTTGTGGAATCAGCTTCCAGTTTGTGTTCGGGCGGCAGACAGCCCATCCGTTTTTAAGAGTGCGCTTAAGACCTTCCTTTTTGATAAAGCTTATAGTAAGGGCTGATTAGATTCAGCCCCTAGTTTTGCTGCTATAGGCTTAGTTTGTCGGGGGACAACTTACTTCTTCCTTCTCTCTGTCTGTACCTGTGTACTCTCATGTTCCGAATAACCCAGCTTCCCCAAATGTCTTTCTTTTTGGTGTCTATCTACGCCGGGATCCTGAGTCGTGGCTGATCGTGTTGCTGTGGTCCTGAGTCGTGGATTGCGAGCCCTGGATCTTGAGTCGTGGCTGTGCCTGTTGCTGTGGTCCTGGATCATAAGTCCTGGATGGATATCCTCGTGGATTCATCTTCTTAATATAGACACATGCATTTCCAAACATTTGGACTACCTATGTTGTAAATGTATTATCTTTTTAATTTACACACGGCATCTATTACACGTCTGTCCGTCCTGGGAGAGGGATCCCTCCTCTGTTGCTCTCCCTGAGGTTTCTCCCATTTTCCCCTTTAAACTATGAGTTTTCTCCGGAAGTGTTTCCTTGTACGATGTGAGGGTCTAAGGACAGAGGGTGTCGTATTGTCATACTGATATTCTGTACAAACTGTGAAGTCCACTGAGACAAATGTAACATTTGTGATATTGGGCTATATAAATAAACATTGATTGATGGATTGATTGAGGTCGTGGAGGGATGGCAGACACCCTCTCTGCAGAGCTGATGACACGCTGCCTGCCCTTATCATTGGCTGTGGCTGCAGCGTACCAGATGGTGATGGAGGAGGTGAGGATTGACTCGATGATGGAGGAGCGGAGGCGAGGATGGACTCCATGATGGAGGTGTAGAAGTTCACCATCATCGTCTTTCGCAGGTTGAATTTCTTCAGCTGCCTCAGGAAGAACATCTTCTGCTGGGCTTTTTGGATGAGGGAGCTGATGTTCTGCTCCCACTTGAGTTCCTGGGCGATGATGGTGCCCAGGAAGCGGAAAGACTTCACAGAAGTGACTGGGAGTCACACAGAGTGATTGGGGCAGATGGGGCTGCGTTCTTCCTAAAGTCCACAACAGTCTCCACTGTCTTGAGAGCATTAAGCTCCAAGTGGTTGTCCCTGTACCAGGTCTATAGCAGAATACATACATTATTGTACTCAGGAGGGGAGTTTGACAGGGTATTACTCAAAAAGTACACAATTAAAGTACTTGATTGTACTTGTGGTAGTAGTCCAAGTAGTACTGAGTCCAACAGTACCACTTTCACTGAGAACTTATGGCAAAAAATCATTTTATCTCTCATCAAAGATGGCAGAAAACATACATTATTTTACTCTGGAGGGGAGTTTGACTGGGTATTACTCAAAACGCACACAGTAAAATTACTTTATTGTACTTGTGGTCGTAGTCTAACAAGTACTGAGTCCAACAGTATCACTTTTTTTTAGAATGTATGGCTAAAAATCATTTTATCTCATCAAATATAGCAGAAGTGGCATGATTTTGTTCTCAGGAGGGGAATTTGAGAGTATTACCCAGAAAAAAGACAGTATAATTAGGCTTCTTCATTTTATTGTTGGTAGCAGCCAAACTAGGACTGAGTCAAACAGTGTTAGTTTTTTTAAGAACTTATGGTAAAAATAATTTGTATCGCATGAAGCAGAAAAAACATGCATTCTTTTATTCTTGCGTTAGTGCCGCTTCTCAGCGATTACCGTAAAGGCGTTATAAATCGCGCACTCAAAAATGAAGAGCTGCTTATTTGACCAAGCAAACGCGAGAGACGGCTGAGTTGACCGGAGTCGCAATTTGCGGCTATGCAAAGATAGACAGATAGCTAACAACTTGAATCCTCCAATAATCACAAGGCTTTGGCTTTTCTTGATGTTTACTGTACGATTCTCATTGTGAAACTAGAAATACAATACAGAAATAAAGCATTAGTACACATATAACTGATATACATACAATCAATTAGTCTGCGTCTCATACATACACTCATACATGTACACAGCATATGTATGTAATGCTACTAACTAAACCCATTTAACCAAACAAATACAATTCACCATTTTACCATCAAAGGCATATGAAAACAACAGCTTACTGTAAATGTAAGTGCAATAAACACGCCAACATTAATAATGCAATAAGCCTAAACATAGTGCATTGACAATACTGCTACGACTAGCAAGCTAAATGTAAAGCTAGCTGCTAACTGCTTGCTAAATTAAGCATGTTCTAACAAACTCTTCATACAGGGAAAATATTACAGACTCACATTTTCTACAACATAATAATGTTACACAGGTTATACATTATGTTCTGGGGCCTCATTTATAAAAGGATATACACTCAAAAAATGGCGTACGCCAGTTTCTACGCAATGTTTGCGATTTATAAAATACTAACTTGACGGGAAAACGTGCGGCCCTCCACGCAAACTCTAACCCATGCGTACGCACTAAGCACAAAAACGGGAGAGACGAGAAACTGCGACACCGTTGGCAGAAGGAAGAATGGAGAGAAATATGTGGAAATAATACGAAAACATAATTCAGATCCAGTCGTCATGACTCCACTCCGGAGGGATTCCCCGATCATTTCTTACAGTTTCTCATCAAGGGGGTGTCTCCTGTCCCCGGTACAAACACACTGCCTGAGGAAGGCTATGTGTATTTTTTTTGTCATGAACCTTTTTCAGACCACTTATTTATTTATTTTGGTGACGATCCGACCTCCTTGCTGCTACTCTGGTTCATTACATTACATTACATTGCATTTAGCTGACGCTTTTATCCAAAGCGACTTAAAATAAGTGCGTTCGACTAACAAAGTACAAACTTGAAGAAAATAGAATCATATAAGTACATCAGGTTTCATAGAGCTAAAACATTTCAAGTGCTACTCAACTGGCTTTAGATAAGCCAGTCCTTTATTAGTATATAAGTGCTTTGTTAATAGTTCTATCGCTCGAAGTGGAGTCGAAAGAGATGAGTTTTCAGTTTGCGCCGGAAGAAGTGTAAGCTTTCTGCTGTCCTGATGTCAATGGGGAGCTCATTCCACCATTTTGGAGCCAGGATAGCAAACCCACGTGTTTTTGCTGATTCGAACTTGGGTCCCCCTTGCAGTGCGGGTGCAGCGAGCGGTTTGGCTGATGCGGAGCGGAGTGCACGTGCTGGGGTGTACGGTTTAACCATGTCCTGGATGTAGGAAGGGCCAGATCCATTCCATAAGCGTCTTTGGGTCTAGAAAAGCGCTATATAAATCCCATTTATTATTATTATTATTATTATTATTATTCGCAGCATGGTACGAAAGTACCATTGTCTTGAAGTGGATTCTAGCAGTTACCGGAAGCCAGTGAAGGGAGCGGAGAAGCGGCGTGGTGTGGGAGAATTTAGGAAGGTTGAAGACCAAACGAGCCGCTGCATTCTGGATGAGTTGCAGAGGTCGGATGGCACATGCAGGTAGACCAGCCAGGAGGGAGTTGCAGTAATCTAGGCGAGAGATGACGAAAGCCTGGACCAGAACCTGCGTCGCTCTCTGGGTCAGCTGGGGACGTATTCTCCTGATGTTGTAAAGGGTGTATCTGCAGCAGCGGGTTGTAGCAGCTATATTTGCAGTGAAGGACAGTTTGTTATCTAGGGTCACACCTAGATTCCTTGCAGTCTGAGTCGGGGAAACAATCAAAGTGCCGATGTTGATTGTTAGGTCAAGAGTGGGACAATCTTTTCCCGGAAGGAAAAGCAGTTCAGTCTTGTCAAGGTTGAGCTTGAGGTGGTGAGCAGACATCCACTGAGAGATGTCAGCTAGACAAGCAGAGATGCGTGCGACGACCTGGGTCTCAGAGCGGGGGAAGGACCGAATTAATTGGGTGTCGTCAGCGTAGCAGTGGTATGAATAACCATGCGGGCTAATGACTGATCCAAGCGAGTTTGTGTACAAGGAGAAGAGGAGGGGACCAAGAACAGAGCCCTGAGGGACCCCTGTAGTTAATTGAAAAGGATCGGACTCGGACCCTCTCCAAGTTACCCTGTAGGTGCGGTCTTTGAGGTATGAGGTGAGGAGGGAAAGTGCAGAGCCTGAAACTCCAAGTTCTTGGAGAGTGCGAAGGAGGATCTGATGATTCACCGTGTCGAATGCAGCAGACAGGTCCAAAAGGATGATGACAGAAGAGAGGGAGGCTGCTTTAGCCGTGTGCAGTTCCTCAGTGACAGCAAGGAGGGCAGTTTTTGTTGAGTGACCTGCCTTGAAACCAGACTGGTGCGGATCCAGAAGGTTGTTCTGATGGAGATAACAGGAAGGAGATTTATTTAAAGACAGCGCGTTCAACTGTTTTAGACAGGAACGGGAGGAGAGAGACAGGCCTGTAGTTTATAACATCAGATGGGTTGAGAGTGGGTTTCTTTAGGAGAGGGTTTACTCTTGCCTCCTTGAGACTGTTTGGAAAGTGACCAGAAGTTAGAGAAGTGTTGATGAAATGGGTGAGAAACGGTAGAATATCAGGAGCGATAGTTTCAAGGAGTTTTGAAGGGATAGGGTCCAGAGGACAGGTGGTAGGACGGGCAGAGGTAATGAGGGTAAGAACCTCACTTGGAGAGAGAGGGGAGAAGGAGGTTAGTGTGTGGGTGAAAGGTGGGTCTGGTGACGCAGCGGTGAGTAAAGGTGAGTCAGAAAAAGAAGAGCGAATATCATCAACCTTTTATTCAAAGTGGTTAACAAAGTTGCTTGACAGAAGGGAGGAGGGGGAAGGGGCTTTGGGGGGGTCCAAGAGGGTGGAGAAGATGGAAAATAGTTTTTGGGGATTGGAATAGGAAGATTGGATCTTATCTTGAAAGAAAGTGCTTTTTGCATGAGAGATCGAAGCAGAGAAAGAGGAGAGGAGAGCCTGATAGGTTAGGACAGCCTTTCCCAAACTCAGGGTCGCGACCCATTTTGGGTCGCGGACCCGTTTTGATTGGGTCGCCAGTTAAATGCATTGCTACACACACACTGCATCAGAGCTGATGGCTGCGTTGCAAATAAAAAAAAATTATAGTTTTTTTATTTTATTTTTTATTTTGAAAATGAAATTATGAAATATAGCATTGTATATTGAATGATTTAATTTTCTAAATACAAATAAACTAAAAATAAAAGATAGTATTTGTATCAGCTCTGACGCGTCCCCCGCAAAAGTTTTCGCGCAGTCTGTTTATTGTCTGTTGATTAATCCCAATCGTACATGATGGCAAAAAGACGATACAAAGAGGAGTTTTTAAACGTTGGTTTCACAAAAGCTGTTAGAAATGGAGAGGAGCGGCCTCAGTGTGTTTTATGTGGAGAGGTGCTCAGTAACGAAAACTTGAAAATGAATAAATTGGACCGGCATCTCCAAACAAAACATCCTCTGCATCGGGACAAATCGAAGGATTTTTTCATCTGCAAAGAAGAGTCTTTCAAGAAGCAGTGTTTTGACGGCGGAAAAGTAAGTCACTCATTTGAATCATTTGTTTTGTGTTTTTGTGAGTTTGTCAGGGTCTGTTGTGAAATTGTTTCGTTTCTTGTTGGATGAAATGCAGACTGAGCCCCGGAGCGGACCGCCAGCTGCGCGCTCTCACGCGTCCTCTACTCTCTCCCGCGAGTCCACTACATTCTGCAGCGGCACAGAGCGGTGTTTCAACTTTTACTAGCCTGAAATAGTTTTAAAACGGCCGGGAGAAAAACAGAGAAACAATAACCACAGGAAGATTAGAGGGAAAGTGACAGGCAGTATGAGAAGGAAAGCGAGAGAAAGTATCAGCCGCACGGACGTGACTGCTGCTGTGTGATGCACATATGAATACATATGGGGGTTATTCCCTATCTTTATTCAAGAGCGTGGTCTTTAAATTTGAGAGCATACTTTATTGATTTCACGTTCAGAATATGTATTTCTTTCCCTCAAACCCTGTCCTCACACTCAAATAGTGCCTGCTTGCACTTAGATTTGCTCTGCTTCTACTCAAACTGTACGCTTGTACTCAGATATATTTCTGCTTACAGGTTTCCTGTGTTCCAGTTTAAAACCTTCTCTTCGCACTCAGGCTGTTTCTGTGCGCTCGTGAAATGTCTGCTCTCAGATGTCTTCTGTGCGCGCTTGGATCTTTTGTGCAACAACCCTGTCAAAATCCCTCCGTGGGGATTCCCCACAGTATTGAGTATGTAAGTCGCTTTGGATAAAAGCGTCTAACATGTAATGTAATGCGCTATAAATGCGGTTGCCAGGTCCACATTCGTACGCCGGCTGGTATTAAAAATCAACCAATAAACCAGCAATGTTAATGATAATATCTTCTCTGTTATTTTCAGGCATTCAAAGGGAACAGAGGGGCACTGAGGGCATCCTATCAAGTCAGCCTCCACAAAAAAAAGTTAATCAGTTGCCAAGTGTTGGAGTTTCTTTGTCTCTCAGAGTGTTTTAAAACAGCTCTGTTCATTTAAGTGTTTAAAAAATGTGTGTACATAGTTTTTGATCTAGTGACAAACTTAATGTTGCACTTCTGATAATTTAAATTTGGTTTCACCTGTGATGTACTGAATACACTTGACTGCACTTCCTATAGTTAGTGTTTTGTCCCTTTTGTCCCTACACTTGACTGCTCTTCCTATAGTTAGTGTTTTGTCCCTTTCTGTTTACAACATGTTTTTGCTCTTTGTTCATTTAAAATAGTTGAAAATGGTGTGTATATAGTTTTTGAGCTAGTGACAAACTTAATATTGCACTTTTGATAATTGTATAATTAAAATTTGATTTGTACTGTATATACTAGACTGCACGTCCCATGTTTCGTCTTTCTGCTTTGATCCTTATTTTTTCTGGGCAAGCTCAAAGGGAAGGTTGTTATGGTGAGAAACCTAATTGCTGCGATGCACTTTTAGAATTAAATAAATATTTTCATTTACATTTAAAATTCATGGTGTGTTGCATTCTTTGTTTATAACTGTAGATATTATGGATAATCATGACATTTTTTGAGCTTGGGTCCCTTAGGACAACAACATTTCTGTTTTGGGCCTCATGCTGAAAAAGTTTGGGAACCCCTGGGTTAGGAGGTCGTCATGGTTCAAATTGCATCCACTAAACAATATGATTTATCTCGACCTCCCCAAAATAACCAAAATCTGATACGGTGTGAGATGTCTTTTGTAGCTGTTCTGTCGTCATTTCCTGCTATCTTCTTCATAAAGTCAGTTAAAATGAATGAATGAATGGGCGTTTCTTTGACTATTTATAGGCAAATATGGGCATTACGTGAAGCCCGCAAAAGCTGCACCGCATTTCGAGTCGATTGTGATTTATAAAGGGAAATCGGCGTAGAAGGTGCTGTACCAACTTTCCTCGCCGGTACGCAATGTTTGGTGAATCGGAAAATGTTGGAAAATTTCTGTACCTATTTTTTGGATTTCTACTACGTAAGCTACCTTCCCACGTGAATCCTACGGACGGCGTTATAAATGAGGCCCCTGGTACTTACAGATCAATAGTATCCAAAGCAAAAGCATAAGAACTCTGCAGCACCGGGAGTCGGCTGCATGTCGTGACGTCAACTGAAGAAATTCCCTATAACACAAATCCTAGTTACCACAAACGAACACAGGGGGGCAGTATAAACAATGCAAATCAACCTTAATGATTTATATTGAACAGTTTTACTTTGAAACTAATGTTAATCTTCAAAGAAAGATGATTTTACCATTTCCTTTTACGATGTGAGGGTCTAAGGACAGAGTGTGTCGTATTGCCATTCTGATATTCTGTACAAACTGTGAAGTCCGCTGAGACAAATGTAACATTTGTGATATTGGGCTATATAAATAAACATTGATTGATTGAAAGAAAGGCAACACATCGACCAATCACTGTATTGTGAGGGTCGGAACCTGATTGCTGTCCAATCCAACTAAGCGTTTCTTATTTATTTATCTGCATTCATATGAAGATATCTGTTTCTATAAATTAGCTGAATTTGTGTCCCTCAATTCAAATTCCATTCTTGAGTTGCAGATCGAATTGTTAACAATGACTGGCAAAAGGAAGAGAAAGTTTTGGTGTGGATATCCGTTATCAATAAAGTGGATATCCCCCTTGCTACACTTTACACACATACTTTTGGCCATTTCCCCCAATGATTAAATCATTGAAAGCCGATTAAACAATACTAAAAACCCTTTTCACAAGTAGTCATATGATCCATTGTATCTACTCGATTTTACAACGCCATAATCTTCTTGTTGGTTGCAGGCACATGTGGGAGGACACCAAGAACCTCACTGGAGACCTCTACCCTCCTGGTGTCGAGGTGTGGTGTATGTACGGCGTGGGCCTTCCAACTCCCGTGACATACATATACGACGAGGAGTTTCCAAACAAGGACCCGGTGGACTTTGTCTACGCCGATGGGGACGACACGGTGGACAGCTTTAGCATGAGCCTTTGCAAACAGTGGGCGGAGCAGCAGGAGCAGCCCGTACATGTGACCGAGTACCAAGGGCTGCCCCACCTGGACATTGTGTTCCACGAAAAGGTGATGACCCAAGTCCAACAAATCATTGAGGGCCAATCAGACGTTCCCAAGGAGATTGATGTCCGATATGGAGCGGAATAGAAGAGCAGTTAGGAGATTAAACAATAAAACATGTGACGAGGTGCTTTATTTTCTATAGTAGACTTCTAAAAGTCAAGCATTAGCACATGTCCAACATTATTAGCACCCCCTCTTGGCCAAGGTAACTCTTTTAAACGTATCTGGGCCAGGAACAAAGCTAACCTTGACCCCCCCAAGCCCATAACCATGACCCCCTTATCTAAACTAAAGGCTGATGACTTGTTTGACCCTGATCTGTTTATTCTCCTATATAGACTGTGTAGTTAGTTTGTGTTCTGTATATTTGTTGGTCACCATGATCAGGCTTATGGCAATGATCATGGTACGCATAATTATCCCAATAATTACAAGCATAGTAATAGGTATATTTGTTTTAATGATGGATTATTTAATGTTGTAGTATGTGTAGTTTTCTTACGTAAGACAAATTCAGACCCTGATACATATTTACAATCTTTACAAACTCTTTGGAAAGTTGAGAGTATGAATGTTATGAATTTGATAAAGTGACCTAACTTGTAGCTTATTTTTGTTTTTATTGTTTATGCTGTTATTGTAATATTTCTATTAAGATTTATAATAGAAATATTTATATTCTTAGATACATTAAGCTAGTGATGTGAATTTATACGGTTTTGTAAACGTGCAAAAATGTTTTTTAATGTTTCCACTTACAATAAAGACTATCATTTCACAAAAATCACGCTTATCAAATGTTTACTTAAAGGGCCCATGTCATGCTTTTCCGGTTATTAACTGTCCCCTTATGGAGCTATTTCAGGTTCATAAGTTTTGATGATTCAAAAAAATACAATTTATTTGAAAGTCCAAGTTTTCATCCTGAACTTTGAAAAATACAATGTTGTATTAAAAAAAAAAAAAAGTATTTGAAATAACTGTTCAGGTTGAATTTTATTTTGATTCAGTTCAGCAATTTTTTTTAATAAAATATTTATTTTCATATTTCACTTTTATACATATTTTGATATTTGAATACTTGATTTTTTCAGTTTCCGATTTTACGTTTTCAGATTCAAAACAATTATTTTTTCAGTTTCAAATCTTTTTTTTTCGCCTTCAGATCATTTTTCACTTTCAGATCTTTTTTATTCGCTTTCAGATCTTTTTTTTCGCTTTCAAAAAAAAGGATGGCGTCTTTGCGCATTCAATGAAGCTACATTACATTACATGTAGCTTCATTGAATACGCAAAGACGCCATCTTTTTTTTTAACATGAGTGTGTGCGGGACGATTTCCCTTCGATTCTATTGGCTCTAACGGTCAGAAAGAGATGTCACATGTCAAAATCGAAGAAGGGGGGCCAGAGATATGGAAAATCCACCCAAATGGCCCCAGAAGAGGTTTTTTTGCTAAATCTGTATAAAAAGGTCAAATATCACTTGTTTTGCATGAATCTTGATACAGGGTACTTATTATATGTTGTACTTTTGATTCCTAAAGCTTTTATTCTACTAACCCATCGTCCAAGGTTAGTTTTCACCAGGGGCGGTTCTAGGGGGGGGGAAGGGGGGCCAGTGCCCCCCTAACACTGACCTCTGACCCCCTGTGGCCCCCCTAAAAATGAAAAGTGAAAAAAATGAAAAATGTATGATTTATTACACGATTTATTGAATGACGGAATAGGCGAAACTAACGTTATTCTTCATTCTAGTCAGACCCATTAGAGCAGGTGTCTCAGACTCCAGGCCCGCGGGCCTGGAGTGTTTGTTGAGTACAGGGGAAACGCAACGTGCCTTATATGCACAGAGAAAATCGCTGTATACAAGGAGTATAACGTCAAACGTCACTACTCAACTAAACATGCAGAGTATGCAAAATACCTGGGAGATGAGAGAGAGAGAAAAGTCACAGAGCTAAAATAAATTCTATGGAAGCAACCAAATCTCTTCAAGAAAGGAAGCAATGAGGCTGATTTAGCAGTCGAAGCTAGCTATGTGGTGAGTGAGAATATTGCTAGGGCGGGAAAGCCGTTTACGGAAGGCGAGTTTGTAAAAAAATGCATGTTGCAGGCTGCAAGTATAGTCTGTCCGGAAAAGAAGGGTCAGTTCAACAACATCAGCCTGTCAGCTAACACAGTGGCAGAGCGCATTTCTGACTTATCAAGTGACATATATGATCAGCTGTGCGACAAAGCCAAACTTTTCCGTGCATACTCTGTGGCTCTTGATGAGAGCACAGACATCACTGACACCGCTCATCTCGCAATGTATGTCCGTGGTGTTGATGACAATTTTGAAGTGACAGAGGAGTTGCTTACAGTGAAACCAATGCATGGCCAGACCACCGCTCAGGAGATATTTCAGCAACTGTGTGATGCCATTGCGGATATTGGTCTGCCATGGAAGAGGTTTGTTGGAATTACGACGGACGGAGCGCCATCAATGACAGGGAGAAAAAACGGGCTTGTGGCACTTGTTCAAAGAAAACTGGAGGAGGAGGGTGTGGAGGAGGCTATTGCTCTGCACTGCATTATCCATCAGCAGGCCCTTTGCAGCAAATGCTTGAAGTTTGACAATGTGATGTCTGTCGTTGTGAAATGCATCAACCATATCAGATCCAGGGGCTTAAAGCACCGCCAGTTCCGTGCTTTTTTGGAGGAAATTGAGTCAGAATATGAGGATGTGCTCTACTTCACAGAGGTACGTTGGCTCAGCAGGGGAAACGTCCTGAAGAGGTTTTTTGAGTTGAGAACAGAACTGAAAGTATTCATGCTGGAGAAGGGTGGGATGGTTGTTCCCGAGCTGAGTGATCCCAAATGGCTCATGGACTTAGCTTTTCTTGTTGACATCACGCAGGAGCTGAATGCTCTGAATAAGAAGTTGCAGGGCCAGGGCCAGCTTGTTTGTGCAGCATATGACAATGTCAGAGCATTCTCTACAAAACTGATGTTATGGAAAGCCCAGCTCCCTCAGAAAAACCTCTGCCATTTCCCAGCATGCAAGGCTCTCATGGACAGGGGCACAGCATTCAGTGGTGAGAAGTATATTGATGCCATTGTGAAGCTACAGGAGGAATTCGATCAGCGGTTTGCAGACTTCAAGACACACAGAGCCACTTTCCAAATGTTTGCAGACCCCTTCTCCTTTGATGTGGAAAATGCCCCTGGTGTGCTTCAAATGGAGCTCATCAACCTGCAGTGCAATTCTGAGCTCAAAGCCAAGTTCAGGGAAGTGAATGGGAAAGCAGACAAGCTTGGACAGTTCATGAGAGAATTGCCCCCCTCCTTCCCTGAGATTTCCAGGATGTTCAAGCGGACCATGTGCCTTTTTGGGAGCACATACAGTATATGTGTGAACAGCTCTTCTCCACCATGAACTTCAATAAGTCAAAGTACAGGTCCAGACTTACTGATGCACATCTTCAAGCCATACTGAGGGTTTCAACTGCTTCCTCCCTCAAACCAAATGTGGCTCAGCTGTGTGAGAGGAAGCGCTGCCAGGTACCAGCAAGGAGTAGGCAAGAAAGACATAGTTATGTTGTGAAGAACAGTTCATGTTAAGAAGATGTTGAAGAACTGTTAATGTTGTATTTTTTAATAAATGTTTTGCGGAATACTTGAAGCGGCCCAGACTTGCCCAGAATCTACGTCCAGCGGCCCCCAGGTAAATTGAGTCTGAGACCCCTGCTTTAGAGCGTTGCACTCAGGACCCATTAGAGCGGTGCACTCACTTTCACTGTCCGGCTGAAGCGCGCGAAAAACAAACACTTTTCATCTCGCATTATCAGAGGCTGTTGCATCCAAGAAAGACTGATTGAAACCTACGTTTCGAGAGACTACCACAATAATTGAAGGTGAGTTAAACTATTGTATCCGTGTAATTGTAGATGTAAAGTAGAGATGTAACTGTTCATTGTCTTTATTTTTATATAAATATGATATGGTGTTAGTGCAAAAAGTGTACTATAACTTAAACTGAAGCTAACAGTAATAACTATAAGATATATCTGAAATAAATAAGTGTACTGAAACAAATACCAATAACTGTATTGCATTGTTTTCTTATGCGCAATTACTTCATACTGTCTAGTTCTCTTTTTCGTCCTGCATTTATTGTGCCCCCCTCAGAAAATAACTGGCCCCCTAGTGCCCCCCCCCCCCCAGTCAAATTGGTCTAGAACCGCCACTGGTTCTCACTATAAGTACAACATATTTTTTGGACGGACACTATAATTTACAGTTTTTTACCATGTTCAATCTGAATTTTCTTTCAAATAAAAAAATCTGTATTGATTCTGACTTTTCTACATCCAACTCACAGGTTTATTATTACTTTTAGAAAAAAGATTATTAATTTAACCCTTTTAGAAGGGAAGATATGGTCATTTGTTCTGGGAATGTCATTTTCGAGCCTGAAACCTGAAAAACAGGCTTGGGGCTTATAATGAATGGGTGAATTAACCCACAAGACACCTAATGTCAGAAGAGCTTTATTTAACAGCTAGTCTTATGTCTGTGACCCCTCCTGTTGTTCATTGATAAGCCTGAAACATGCACTTGTCAAGGTTCAGAGGCAAATTTTGCAAATATGGCAGTAGCCATCGATCATCTTAAGATAAGATAAGATATACTTTATTGATCCCAAGTTGGGAAATGTTTTTGTTACAGCAGCATACTACTTTGTTCTACTCCACTACAATTCAGAGGTTAACCTGGTATTTTTACTCCACAACATTTATTTTAGTTACTTTGCAGATTCTGATTAATGATGTGAAATATAAACAACCCTTAAGCGCTTGAACAAAGGACATATTTGGTCGTAATAAGGACCTGAACAATCGGCCCATTTGGTCGTATGAGTTGGAGGACTTGTTAGCCAGTCCCCAACTCCGGGGACTTCCGGCCGGGGACTTCGGATGGCAGTATACGCCGTGAAGTTGTTTGCGGCCTGCCAGTAAACCCAAAGCAGAAGAAGAAGAAGTGACGTCAGTGGCTTCATTTGCCTAATCCTTCCCCAGGAATTTATTCCAGTGTGAACGCGATCTGTACTTAGTTAATGAGAACTAAAGAGTTCTCATGAACTAAGTTCTCATGAACCTTAGTGGGAAAAGTACTGAGATGTGAATGTGCCTATTGACTTGCATAGAGCTCCCTGCACGCTGGTAGTAAACGAGTTGGGATCGTATATCTCCAATATCAACGTAAGAGCTATAAAGACACAAAAATAACAAATACATTTAGGCTCCATCCGTATTAGAATCACTTTAGCATACTACCAAATGTTAACTATAAACAGACAGCAACGCTACAAAACAGCATAGGGCCTACAAACGAATTAGGACACAACCTACATTTTTATATTATAGTTAATACCAACCTTGTGCCTCTTTGGGGGGTGCTAAACTTAAACATAAACTTCATCCTTTACTTTCTCCGTCTTTATATGTAGATTAATCTCCGCTCCTTTTCTCCGTCACGTTGTTTCCATAGCAACAACAACTTCCTGTCAACAGCGTAAACTCGCCTTCAAAATAAAAGCATCTAAATAACACAGGAAGTTAACCTAAATTACATTTAAGACGTATTTACAGCTGCAACGAAAGTAACAAAAACAATGTAATATCCTTTTCAGTTTCACAGAAACCAAATTGGGTTATTTACTCGGTACTCGGGTTATTGTATTGCCCTAGGTAACAAGCATGAATAGGTTGTAGCATTCAAACCTGCTCATGGACTTGCAGTGGTCCTCGCTTTTTTTATGTCTCTCCAATGCAGGTGCTTCCAGTCTACATATCCATCGTAAATGCACCTTCAGCTCCTGGGCTGGGGAAATGTCTGCACATTTTGCAGAAAAGCGCGTCCCTACTTGCGCTGTACAGTCCACCCAGGGAAAATCTCCATACCACCCCGATGAGAAGCACCTTGCTTTCCCATGATTTAGATGTAACAGGGACAGTTATGTCTCATTTGTATATAATATATTATGTAAATATGTCTATATAATTACACAAAATCTGTGTTTATTCTTGTTTCATCTTGTGTTAATACCTGACGCAATAGGACTCACATCAGTATGTGGAACTATAATTTTAGCGTGTACCCCTACGTTCCTTATGTATGTGACACTGTTCCCCTTTTTTTCGCGGGGTTCATGCATCGTTCTCCCCTTTTGATACTGATCTCTGTGGGAGAGGTAGGCGGCTCTTCAGCCAGAAGCAATTTCCGTGTTTTAGTGTCGACTTTATGCAATTTAAGTTACTTTTTATTACTTATTTTTGTTGTAGTGTCTCACGGGTGTTCACAATGTATTTCTGTGTTGTTTAATTTGTATAGGGGCACGTTAAAGAGAGTACTGACTGGAGAAATGTTTTCTTTCTGTCGCTGTTTCGTCAGGTATGTTGTGTTACTTTTTACGTTATGCCCTTTTGATACTGATCTCTGTGGGAGAGGGGCACGTTAAAGAGAGTACTGACTGGAGAAATGTTTTCTTTCTGTCGCTGTTTCGTCAGGAGTGAAAATAAATGTACATCCTGAATGAAGCTACACGTCTGGGTCGTCGTCTTTCTACACAACACAACGCAGAGTCAGACACAGCCGGTTACACTTGGTGCCGTGACGACCCGTTGTATCCGCGACCAGCGCCGTCTGGTCCCCGGGGTAAAGCTGCTGCCCACCGGCGGGAAGAAGGAAAGACTGGAGTGTGTGTTTTTTTTCCTCTTTTTTTTTTTCCCCCTCTCTTGCTGCGACGGCAGGTGCGTTAAAGGGACAGTGTACATATTCAAATTGAGAGATGCACTGAGTCTGAGAGGACACTTATCACTGAGTATATCTGTCTATCTGTGTTTTATAATTTTATTTTATTTTAGTGTTTTATCTCTTGTGGGTGGCTTTAAACTGTGTTTTGATTGCTTTGTGGGATTTTTTTGTTGTTGTCATTAACAATATGGATGTTAGTGGGCATGATGTCACATTTGGGTTGGGGAGGGGCCAGCGACTTAAAGGTAGTGAAAGATTTGGGTTCGCTAGTGATTTCAACCCGACATTAACACCTGCTGCAAGCTCCACACCTATTATGCAGCCAGACCGTAAACTTACACAAGTAGTATCTGTTGAAGCTTTTGGGGAAATGATAACAAGTTTGGCTAAACAGATAGGTGAGAACATATCAAGCACCATGCACCAGCCCAGTGCTGCCCAGCCTCAGTCTCCCACCAATCCACACCCGTCCCACCAGGCTGATTTGTCTCAATTGAAGGTTGTGGTGCAGCCAGACACCAAGGCTCCGCCTTACTTCAGGGGTGATCGTGCTGATGTATTTTCTATTCATGAATGGGAGGACATGATGAGATGTTACCTGAATAGAGTGAAATGTGACACTCACGTAGAAAGGTTTGATCTGATTATGTCAAGACTAACAGGTAAAGCCAGGGATGTGGTGAAAGTGTCAATCCGCAGCCGACCTGACTTGAGTGCGACCGACCTGCCCACAGCTGTGTTTGACATATTAAAGGGTAACTTTAGTGAGCTGTCATACTCTAACTTGCCCATGAAAGATTTTTACGGCACTGTTCCACGTGCTGGTGAAAGTGCTATGGACTATTGGATACGCCTTAACAAGTCAATAGATGCTGCGGACGAGTGCCTCCGGAGGCGAGGTAAATGTGTAGATGACCCCAGTGCAGAAGTGGTCTTGATGTTCATTAATCACTGTCCTGACCCCAGTCTCGCCATATCATTCCAACTGAAGGCACCTGAGCGGTGGACCACGGCTGGGGTTCAGGAGCGTCTGGACGCCCATATGAGAAATGTGAGAAAAACAGCAGCGCAGTCTCATAATGTGGTGGGTCTGTCAGTTTATAGTCAGAGCCCTGTGACTGATTCTTTTCGCCCTGTCAATCTGGGGATGTCTCAGGCCTCATTAGCGCACCAACCAGACCCCCCTCCCAACTCTCTACCGGCCACTGCCCTTGCTTACAGTCAGCCTCAGCCAGACCATGCTAGGGTGAGTCCCCAAGTGTCCCCCTTATCCCTGCCTCTCTCTGCTGTCTCTGACCCAGCCCCTACCACCGTCAACCCACCTACTACCGACGCTGGTGTTCAACAGGTAGTTGCAATGTTTGACAGAGTTCTGGCTATGTGCAACGCTTCCCTTACAACCAGTCAAAGGCCAGACTACCATCAGCCAGGTAACCACCAACAAGCCCACCGTCAGAATGGTCAGCCAGGCAACCACCAACAAGCCCACCGTCAGAATGGTCAGCCAGGCAACCACCAACAAGTCCACCGTCAGAATGGTCGACCCCGTTACCAGCAGGCATCTGAGTCCTTTCCATGCAAGGTTTGTGGCTCCAGGGACCATTCAACCCATGCACACTGCAGGCTTTACAGATTATGCCTTAACTGCTTCAGTCCTGGTCACATAAGAAATCAGTGCCCACAGGCCTCTCCTTCCTCAGCCATGCCACCTTCTCCCTCCAATGCTGGTTTAAACTAGCCCGCCCGTGCAGTGAGAGGGATAGCATGGGCGGCACTAGTGACACCCTCAGTGAGGAAAATGACTTAAGATCAACATATGTGAACTGCTGTAGTAATCTTCCTGATGACAAAACTGTGATTGCTGTGGGTTCACATAGAGTTGAAGGAGCCAATGATTTGTTTTATACCCCAGTGTTAGTAGGGGGTCAGTCAACTTTAAGGGGGATGCTTGATTCAGGGAGCATGTCATGCACACTCAGCGAAGAGGCAGAGTCCAATCTTAGAGCTGCTGGTGTCCTCCCTTGTCCTCAGCCTGTGCCAGAGAAGGTGGTCCTAGTTGGCTGTGGTGGCCTTATGACACAACCCAGATGTATCTATGACCTGGAGATTGAGGTTTACGGTTCTAAATTCATTGTGCCAACTTTCCTTGTCCCAGGGCAGAGAGACAAACTCATTATTGGTAGCAACGTCATCAGGCCCATATTACAGAGGATGAAGTCTGATGAGAAGTACTGGGAGCTCATCCAGTCCAACACCTCAGACCCCGACTGTGAGCAGTTTCTTCAGTTGCTCAGCTGCATCACTCGTTGGTCTGGTCCTGAACTGCCTGACAAGGTTGGCACGGTCAAGCTACGGCAAGCTATCACTCTAGCACCACAGAAGGAGTATCTGGTGTGGGGAAAGCTACCTGGCAGTGTTCCTGTGTCCCCTGGGAGCACTGTCATTGTGGAGCCCACCTCCTCCCGTTCAGCCCCCAAAGACATTATTGTGGGACGGGTTGTGGCACCCATGTGGGGAGATCGTTGGGTCCCTATGAAGGTCCTTAACCCAACCAAGAGTCCCGTGACACTACGCCGCAATGCTAAAGTGGCCGATGTGTTTACTTGTGTCGCGATGGAAGACCTTCCCCTCTCTCAGGGTGTGAATAGGCCACAGACCAGTCAGGCAGCTGACCCTCCTCCCAACTCAGATGCCAGCTCTACCCACACTCAGCAGCTTAAAGACTGTGGATTGGCAGACATCGACCTCGAAGGCTGTGCGGTGTCAGATGAATGGAAAAAGAGACTCTCTGAACTGTTGCTCACTTACCAGGATGTCTTCTCCAAAGACAAGCTGGACTGTGGGGAAGCGAAAGAGTTCGTCCACCGGATTCATCTCACTGATGATCACCCCTTCAGGCTACCCTATCGCCGTGTCCCTCCAGCACACTATCACAAACTGAGAGAGGTGCTGTCTGAGATGGAGTTGAAAGGCATCATCAGTAAATCAGTCAGTGAGTATGCATCGCCGCTGGTCCTTGTCTGGAAGAAGTCAGGAGAGTTAAGGATCTGCACTGACTTTCGCTGGCTTAATGCCAAGACCGTCAAGGACGCCCACCCGCTGCCTCACCAGGCCGACTGTCTTGCTGCCCTTGGTGGAAACGCCTTTTTCAGCACCATGGATCTCACATCGGGGTTCTACAACATCCCCCTCCATGAGTCTGACAGGAAGTACTCGGCATTCACAACACCCTTAGGCCTGTATGAGTACAACAGACTTCCCCAAGGTCTTTGCAACAGTCCCGCGTCCTTTATGCGGATGATGATGAGTGTGTTTGGTGATTTGAACTTCTCCAGCCTCCTCTGTTATTTGGACGACCTGCTTGTCTTTGCTCCATCCGAGGAGGAAGCCCTGAAACGGCTGGAGACTGTCTTCTCGCGGCTCAGAGCCAACAACCTGAAGCTGTCTCAGAAGAAGTGCTACTTCCTTCGCAGGACTGTGGGGTTTCTGGGTCACGTGATAGACAGCAGTGGCGTCTCAGTCGACCAAGAGAAGGTGAGGGTCATCTCAGCTTTCGGGAAGGAGGATCTCATGAACGACGACGGTTGCACCCCATCTCAGCGGAAGGTCAGGTCTTTCCTCGGGATGGTGCTGTATTATCAACACTTCATTCCTGGCTGTTCTTCCATCGCAAAGCCACTCTACGCCTTAACTGCAGGGCAGAAGAGGAAAGCCAAGGGCTCTTTCGGTCGGAGAAGAGCTGGCACCTTTCGAGAACTGACTCCTCAGGATTGGACCCCTGCCTGTGAGAAGGCATTTGATGATCTGAGACACGCACTCCTCAACAGCGTGGTGCTGGCACACCCAGACTTTGATAGGCCTTTCATCCTCTCCACCGATGCTTCCCTTGATGGTCTGGGTGCTGTACTGTCCCAAATTTTTGCTGGTGAGGAGAAGGCAAGACCCATCGCCTTTGCAAGCAAAACTCTCAGTCGCAGCCAGCTCAATTATCCTGCACACAGACTGGAGTTCTTGGCTCTAAAGTGGGCGGTTTGTGAGAAGTTTAGCCACTGGCTCAAGGGTCACAGATTCACCGTCTGGTCAGATAACAATCCTCTCACATATATCATGACCAAGCCGAAACTTGACGCCTGTGAGCAGCGGTGGGTTGCTAAGTTGGCTCCGTATTCCTTCGAAATCAAACATATTCCCGGCAGGTTGAACGTGGTGGCGGATGCCCTCAGCAGAGACCCTTTCGTGAAACCTTTGAGGGAACGGTTGCTGCGTGAACCCTACTTGGAGCTACTGGACCAGGTCTGTGACGTCAGTGATGGGTCTGTGCAAGATGCCTTCCGCCTCACCTGCCAACCACAGTCACTGGAGGGTCCATCTCACTCTGACGCCATTGAAGGTTCAATGTCTGAGGATGAGGTCTCTTCTCTTCTTTCCTCCTTGGACGAGTGGGACTCTGCTCCTAGGCAGCGTGCAGCCTCCCTGGTTGATCACCTCACCACCTTTGAACCACCTGGCCAGGACACGTTGCATTCCCTATCTCTTTCTGAGCTGCAGTCACACCAGCAACAGGACCCAGTAATTTCCAGGGTCGCTCTCTATGTCGACAGGAAGCGCAGGCCTTCCAGACGGGAACGCTACAATGAGAGTCAGCCGACTCTGAGAGTCTTGAAGCAGTGGGAAAAACTGACTCTTCTGAATGGCGTCCTCTACAGGGTCACGAAAGATCCCTTGACTAGACAGAAGAGGTCCCAGTTCGTGGTGCCGGAGTCGCTAAAGGCAGATGCATTATCTGGTGTTCACGACCATGCTGGCCATC
This sequence comes from Notothenia rossii, assembly GCF_949606895.1. Taxonomy (NCBI): domain Eukaryota; kingdom Metazoa; phylum Chordata; class Actinopteri; order Perciformes; family Nototheniidae; genus Notothenia; species Notothenia rossii. The sequence goes on from NC_136903.1 coordinate 32,350,118, forward strand.
AAGGTCAGCCCCGTACACTGTCTCTGGCCCGCCAGCGTTTCTTCTGGTACGACATGGAGAAGGATGTCCGCAATCATGTGAAGCACTGCCACAGATGTGTTCTCAGCAAGACTCCTGAACCTTCCGCAAGAGCCCCACTGGAGAGCATTAAGACCTCTGCCCCTCTGGAGCTTGTGTGCATCGACTTCTGGTCAGCTGAAGACCGTCACAACAAGTCTGTGGATGTTCTTGTGATCACCGATCACTATACAAAGTTGGCACATGCTTTCCCCTGCCAGGATCAGACAGCTAAGAGAGTAGCCAAGAAGCTGTGGGACAACTTTTTCTGTGTTTATGGCTTCCCTCAGCGCCTTCATTCTGACCAGGGAGCAAACTTTGAAAGTGAGCTGATTGCTGAGCTCTTGCAGTTGTCAGGGGTTGACAAGTCCCACACCACACCTTACCACCCTATGGGGAACGGCGGCACAGAGAGGTTCAACCGCACCCTGGGCAACATGTTGAGGTCTCTACCACTTCGCTCCAAACAGAAGTGGCCGCAGATAATACAGACAATGACTTTCGTGTACAATTGCACTGTCCATGAGACCACTGGGTTCGCGCCCTTCTATTTGATGTTCGGGAGAATCCCAAGGCTGCCAGTGGACCTTCTGTTCAGGAATGTACTTCATGATGTGACTGTGTGTGACTACAATGCCTACGTGAAATCCCTCTTGGAAGACCTGCACTGTGCCATGGCACTGGCCCAGAAAAACTGCACAGCGGAGCAGAGACATCAGAGTGACCAGTATAACAAACGGGTCAGGGGCCAACCTCTGTCTGTCGGTGACCAGGTGCTGCTGGCGAACAAAGGCGCCAAGGGAAAATGCAAGCTTTCTGACAAGTGGATGCCTGTTGTGCACACTGTGGTGGCCTCAAAACCAGCCCTCCATATCTACCGGATCAGGGATCCAGAGGGACATGAGCGTGTTGTTCACCGAAACCTGCTGCTGCAAGTCAACTTCCTTCCGCTGGAGGAGGCCTCGGATGGTGAAGATGATGCTCCTGTGCCCGCACCTACCCCTAGCATGACCGATACCGCTCCGGCATCTGATTGGCATGGGACAGAGGTGTCCGAGTTAGACACAGCAGCTGCAACAGCTGGGCCATCCCTAGCTGGTTCCCTCTCGGATGTTGACGGGGAGGATGGCCGCACCGCCTCATGGGTCCTTGAGCAGTCCCCTTTTGATGACTCTGTTCATCCAGACCACCCACCACCTCCTTCTGTGTTGGTCACCCCCGTTTCTAGTGACCCTGCAACTGCTGTAGAGACCCCAATGGCTTTCCCAGCTCCTCTGCCACAACGGCCCCCTGCCAATAAGCGTCAAGCATCACATGTAGATGGCCAGGTTACCTCACGATTCGGCAGAGTCATTAGACCTGTGCGCCGCTTCATTGAGTCCATGGCACAACTTGAGTCCCTTCTTGAGGGTTGAGATAAGGCCGCGTGCTGTTATTAATGTGTGAAATGTGGCGTGTTAGCCATTATTTGTGCTCTGGTGATATACTGCTGTATTGAGCCTTTTTTTATTTTTCGCTCATCCACATCGTTTGGCCAGGGTGTGGGGTGTAAACTGCACCTCACCTTGTCTGTAGAGTACTGTGGGTTCTTGCTGGGCCCAAGCGAGTCCCTCATTCTCTTATCCTTTAGGTAGGAAGCTCTTATTGCTGTTTCATATGGTTTTGTTGCTTGTTGTAATGGCCAGTGTGTTTATATGTGGATTGTTTTGCGACCCAGAATTTTGCATAATTCTAGCGGGGTGAGTGTAACAGGGACAGTTATGTCTCATTTGTATATAATATATTATGTAAATATGTCTATATAATTACACAAAATCTGTGTTTATTCTTGTTTCATCTTGTGTTAATACCTGACGCAATAGGACTCACATCAGTATGTGGAACTATAATTTTAGCGTGTACCCCTACGTTCCTTATGTATGTGACACTGTTCCCCTTTTTTTCGCGGGGTTCATGCATCGTTCTCCCCTTTTGATACTGATCTCTGTGGGAGAGGTAGGCGGCTCTTCAGCCAGAAGCAATTTCCGTGTTTTAGTGTCGACTTTATGCAATTTAAGTTACTTTTTATTACTTATTTTTGTTGTAGTGTCTCACGGGTGTTCACAATGTATTTCTGTGTTGTTTAATTTGTATAGGGGCACGTTAAAGAGAGTACTGACTGGAGAAATGTTTTCTTTCTGTCGCTGTTTCGTCAGGTATGTTGTGTTACTTTTTACGTTATGCCCTTTTGATACTGATCTCTGTGGGAGAGGGGCACGTTAAAGAGAGTACTGACTGGAGAAATGTTTTCTTTCTGTCGCTGTTTCGTCAGGAGTGAAAATAAATGTACATCCTGAATGAAGCTACACGTCTGGGTCGTCGTCTTTCTACACAACACAACGCAGAGTCAGACACAGCCGGTTACATAGAGTGTGAGGGAACTTCTTCAATTTTGGCTGTAAAGGCGGTTCATCAATCGCAGAGACACCAGCGGGTAGGCCTACACCCGCTTCATGCTGACGACCGGGAGTGGGAGGGAGAACTGCTAGCGCCGTGGAGCAAGCGGCCATAACAGTCTCTGGACTAGTCAAAGAGCCTGGCCCTGGATCGCTGCTAGATGAGGGCAGTGGGGTCTCTTCTTGGAGTCTGGCATTTAAAAAAAAGTTCATTAGTGAACTGTGAGCCATCATTTGCAGGCAGCTCTCTGCCTCTCTCACGTTACTATGGCGCGCGCCGGAACCAAAAAACAGTTTTTACTGTAAATGAGTTCGGTTCAGAGGATAAAACACATACAACATTCATTCAACTCGATATTTGTTCACTTGAAATGTCACTTTGAATGCTTGGATATTCTCAATGGGTGAATACATCTTTTTATAATAATAATAAAAACATTAAACAATTTAAAAATTACACCAAAGCTTTCTCAGGGTGGGCCAATGAGTAAACTGGGTGGGCCTGGGCCGATCATGCAGGCTGCATGGGGCCTCACATTGCGCAGGGGGCCTCGCGCAGGGGGCCTCGGCTTATGAGCTCAGTTTATGAGCTCAATTTATGAGCTCGGCTTGTGCGCAGTTCTCAGCGCAGTTCTCCGCGCAATTTGCACATTTCATGGTGATGCTCAGCCTCTCCCCTTAACTCCTAACAGTCATCATCATCATGTCAACCACAACACAGAGAAATACTGATAGAAATGTGTGTGTCGTTGTTGATACATTGCTGACAGCAGTGGCGTTTTCTCCTGGAGGCCAAGGGAAACCAGGCTTCCCCTGTTTTTTCGGATTGTAGTTATAATTTTAATAAATCAATAAAAACACTTCGTTTAGTTTCGGAAATTCTTTGTTGTGTGTTGCTGCCGGCCCGTTTCTCCCCCATTCTCATTGAGTATTTTACAAAGACTGAAACAGCGCCCCTCTAGATGTTATGGTGAAACAGTAGATTGCACTCTCTGTTGCGAGAGGAGGCCAGCCGAAATTTGCTTCCCTTGGTGAAAAAAAATGAAGGGATTGACCAATCAGATGAGGCTCACGTCATGCCCCTGCCAACCTGTTATTGGTCAGGGCCATGCCAAGGGAAGCCAGAGGCGGCTGGCTTCCCTTGCCTCACAATCCAATCAAATCGCATCAACTTAGTGGTGCAGTGACGCGTCCCAAAAAGCGGAAGTAAGCTGCGCTCGGTTTCGCTCGAGAAAATAGCAATGGGATTTCTCCATAGGATTTTGGAAAATAGCTCGAAAAAAGGTCAGTGGAAAACGAACCTGTTAGGTAAATGCACGTTTTGTTCAGTCGGAAAATATCCACATGTCTACCCTACTTTTATAATTTTCGAATCATAAATCTAATCGATAGAAGATAGATAGCGTCACTGCACCACTCTTACCGCCGTTAGAAAGTAGCAAGCAACTGAAGCAAGTGCAATTATGGAGGGTGGAGATTTGGAGTATTTAATCAAAAATAATTGTACTAAACTTCCGCTGCAGCAGCAACAACAAATACAATCTGATGACAGGCCAATGCCCAAACTGGAGCTGTGTACAGCGAGGAACAAAGGAGCGAACCAGACGTAAAACGTTAAAGGTCTCCTGATTTAGTTTGTGAATGAATGCTTATTAGAGTTTGGGCTGGAGCAGTGGTTCTCAAACTTTTTCTGTCAGGCCCCCCCTTTGGAGAAAAAAAAAAGTCGGGCCCCCCCAAAACGAATAATCAGGCTCAGTGGCGGCGCCAGAGATTTATTTTGGGGGTGCTGTGGGGTAGCTTGACGTTTCATAGAGGGTGCTCAAACATTTAGGGTTTCCCATTAATGTACCGGTCGCTACAGTGGAATTTTCTACTGCAACAATCCCCACGCAAATACACAACGTACCCGCGACTGTTACAATGAAGGCTCGATATTCAGCTCACGGCATATAGGTGTAAGCAGGGATAAAGTGCTATTTTTATAGGTGATGTGTGGACGTCACATAGGGGGGTCCGGGGGCAAGCTTCCCCGGGAAGATTTATTTTTAAATATTGAAGTTAAAAGCATCAATCTGGTGCACTTTGAGAGCGAAAGGAAGAGATCTATGGATACATCTCTCAACACCCATATGAAACAGAAATGTAAACAGATTTACTTTTTCTTGATGGATATTTTACAAATCACCCTTTTAAACTTTATTCTTGTTTTACTGTCATATAGTATTTCATACCTGTTTTTCATTTATTCTCTTATTTTTTTATAACTATAATGATCATATAAACGTGTGCCTCGGAAATAATTATTTACATTAATGGTGACCAAAACATTTGAGACCCACTGAGATAACACTGAGAGAGTCCTTTAGCTCTCAGTCTGACAGGAGAGGACTCTCCTCCACTTTGTTGTTGAAAAAACTCCTTATATCCGTTAGCGTAGCTCGCTAGCACCAGAAGCTAACAACAACGATCTCCAGTACCGGTGCGCTCTCTCTCTCTCTCATGCGCACACAAAATGGCTCGTTCCACACACACACACAGAGCCGAGCTTTAATGAAACAGAGACCCAGACGTAATAGTACTGTACTGCATCATATTATTTTCGAATCAATAATTTTTCAAATTATGATTTTTTTTTTTAATCTTTTTTTTTTTTTTTTTATAACCATTTTTCCTCCTGGTCTCTCGCGCCCCCCCTGGCATGCCTCTGCGCCCACCAGGGGGGGCGCGCCCCCCACTTTGAGAACCACTGGGCTGGAGAGTGCGTGCGGACCTGTCGGTCAGATAACAGCCGTGTGTAAGTCTTGCATCTGTATGATACAAATGTGTGTAAAATGATACCGGGCGCTGTAATCACTCATCTGGTTACGTTATTACATTGACCACCAAACCCCCCCCCCACCCCAAAAGAAAGGACGTATTATTGGCTTCCCCTACTTTTTTTCCCACGCCACGCTACTGGCTGACAGCGGGAACCACATTTGAATACAGATTTAAGAAATATCAGTTTTTGAGCATGTAATAAGCATGTTTTGTCTCTATATTACAACTACATTATAAAGTAACATAGTATTTATATAATTGAATTGATTATGATTATAGTAATTTATTTGCATTAATTATATTTACATTTTTATGAGGCTAGTATTTGGAAGGAAATGCAGACGTATTCACCTGTAAATGCATACGGAAGGACGTATGCACATTAACCATTTACCTCACTGTATAAAAAAGAAACTTTGTTGATAATAATAATAATAATAATAATAATAATAATAAACAGGAATTATATTTGCAAAGTACTTTGTTTCCAAAAAATGCTTACTGCATAGAGATGCTGTATGAGAAGCCAATGTGATTTTGGAAAATTGCACACTTTAAATATATTCTAGTAGACCTCAACAATGGAAATATGATCGGTAGAAATTGCCATGACATGGGTTCTTTAAGACAAATGTCAAACTTTATCTCGCTTTGCGTCTGTTCGACTACATCTGCGGTCGATTACTTTTGCCTTGATAGCTGAAAGTCGTGTTGCTGGCTGGATTGCTCTGTAATCGTTACCTCGTGATCACTACCTTGTTTACTGTTCATCAATCAACGGTGAGGTACATCTGTTCAGAGAGCTCTAACAGCAAACCAGAGAGAATCCGCCAAAGACCGACACACACCGAAGAGGCTACCATGATCGCCCGGCTATGAGACATCTGGAGCCATGGCGGCTTGGCACCGGATAACCGCCCTATCTTCGCTGCTCCAAGTCGGGTTGTTATTGTTGTTATTTTCGGCTCGGAGCAGCGGGAAAACGCTGGAGAAATGTCTCGGAGGCAAATCTTGTCAGCCCCCGAGACCCCCCGTGGTCCTCAGTAAGTGTTTTCTTCATTGTTTTTACTCTTGTTACTGTCTGTTGCTTTATTGCGCAACAGCCCAACCAGCACATCAACAGCTAGCTGCCGTGGGCAATATTCAAGATGGGCCAAACTCCCCTCAAAGTTTTATAGTTTAAAGTTTACACCGCCTCTGACTCCCGTTCATCGGCTCTACAGCCAATTACATATTTTTGGGCTTTTTGTAAACCTTATAACGCTTCATATAAATCTCAGCAATGTTCAAATTACTATTTGGCAATTCGGCTGTTATATAGATATCCAATGTGTGCATACGTCGATTACAAACTGTTTAACTTAAGTAAATGTTTGGCCTGTTGGTTCATCTTCATCTTCCAATAAAACGCCCAAACATTGGTCGTAGAGAACAGTGTGTACCACTGGTTACTTACATGTCAACATTAACCTGAAGAAATTCAATTTCAATCATTGAAGTTTCTGCCGAATAGAAAAACAAGTTCCGAAAATGTATTTGGTCATCGTTTGTTGAGGATTTAATAGGACTGTCAAGGAATGTATTTAAATTTGTATATTTGTGAAAGTAGTCTGGCTCGGCACTGTCAGGGAAAGTATTTCGGATATCGGGAACAAGAGCCCTTATTACCACACTAATGTGCACATACAAGATTAGTTAACATTTAACCCATTTTTTATTTGCATACATAATGCAGGTTGTTCTCCTCTTCAATGTGAGAGTGTGTTTGTTTACAGGCAGAGCAGTGATCATATGACTTGAGTTATTCATGCAGCCAATCATGTGTCCAGATTACAGAGGAAGGCTCTATCTAACTTTGTACTAAAATACACTTGTATGCCTTTTATTTAAATTTCAATCTATAATCCATGCTTAGAGATATAACATTACCCCTAAACAGCTTACATATCTGCAATTTCTCCTCTTACACAACTCCTTTTTGAAAGGTTATTGGATTTAGAGCAATCTTATCATTGTTTACAACCACAGCCTCTGTCTGTCCTCATGAGTGTGTCATAAGAGCCTTTATAGCTGCTCGACCTACAGTTATCTGTTGCAGTTTGTTTGCTAAGGTAGTTATATACTTGTGAGGAAAGGTGTTTTGAAATAATTCTTACTTGACCTCATGTTGATGCTATTACAAACCAAGTTCCTGCAGATTGAATAACATTGTTTAAGTGGTATAACACACATCAATAGAGAATGGAAAAACACGTTGCTTTTCTTTACCTCTGTCGTGTCCTTTGATTTAATTATCAATAGTACAGTCTTTTCAAACTGCCATTTAACAAGCATTTGAGTGCTTATTGTCACTCAAATTAGTGTAACATTCATAGACAAAAGCCTGTGTGCGGTTTTTGTAAGTTTGTCACTTTAACAACCTGAAGGTTTTTTTTTTTTTTCGATTTGCAGTCCACTTTGTAGAAGTGGTCAATATTTATCATGCTAGACAAAATTTGAACCTTTCTGATAAATGAACACTGACTCAAACTCACCCCATATACCACTTTCTTAATGTCAAATTTAAGCCCAATAATCAGGAACATCATACTTTTTTCTTAAAGCACTGAAACAAATGACACATTTATAGCTTAACATGCTGCACAACTTTTTTCCCAATTTGAACGAATAGAGAGAATACATCTTTTTAGTTTCAGTCTTTCAAAAATATGATGTTTGATGTCTGCCTTTTCTCAATATTATTTATTTTCAATGTCAGTGTTTAAATCTATATGCATTTGCTACTGGGCATTCATCATTGAGAACTGGCCCAATACATGACTTTACAGCTTTGGATTGTTAACATCAATTCCTTAATGTTCCAGTGGGAGAAATGTGGCTTGCAGCAGAGCTAAGATGAACAATGGCAGGACACATATACAACAATAAAGTATATTAAAAGATGTAAACATAAATGTGAATGTTTTAAGATAGGATTGGACAGGATAATGTGACACAGTGCCAAATATAAGCAAAGGGTGCATGGGTGGAAAGTAGTTATTACCTTTACCTTTTAAATCTGCATATTTTTAAAAGCAATCTCTCTTGTCTTAATTCAAGTTTAGCTATTGATAACTGATACAAAAGTATATCCATTTTTAAAAAGAAGTCGAATTGCCATCAGAATTGATCATAATTAAAATCTATCCACAATCCTTTGCTAATTGCTAATGTGGCTATTTTCTAATGGTACTCTTTGATAATGTGAGTCTTTGATAATTTGATTAATTAGGCTAAATAAATGCTGGCTTATCTCTTAACTGCTTTTTTGAAAATGTACTAATCTGACTCATTGCTAATGTAACTTTTGATAATATGGCCAATTGCTAGTTTGGTTCTTTGTGAATGTGGCTAATTGCTAATGTAACTCTTTGCTAATGTTACTCTTTGCTAATGTGGCTAATTTGACACTTTTGAGCCTAATTGCTACTGTGAGTTTTTACTACTGCAACTCATTACTAATGTTGCTCGTTGCAGTTCCGGGGGATTTGGGAAACCAGTTGGAGGCAAAGCTGGATAAACCCAGTGTGGTCCATTACATCTGCTATAAGAAAACAGACTTTTTCACTTTGTGGCTCAACCTGGAGCTACTGATCCCTGTAGCCATTGATTGTTGGATTGACAACATAAGGTATGACGTGAGTTTCTATGTGCACATAAAGTACTGTTTGTCAGTCAGGAACTCACCAAATTCACAAGATGTTTTCTCATGAAGTTTGTTTGTCATGTTTGCCATCAGAACAACAGAGAAATATGATGTTTGTTTTCCTGCCTCTATTTTATTTTGTGTGAAGAGATCACTAATATTACATTTTATAATTATTGAATGTTAATCTGGGTGTTATTTTTCGGCAATAAGGTGACCCTAAAATGTTTCACCTATGCTGTTTTGTAGGAATACAAAAAAAAAAAAACATTCTGTGGGGCAAATTCCAAAAGTGCAAATCCCTGGAGGTGTTGTCAACAGGATAGAGATGGGGTACATGGGTTCAATGACCTCTCTGCATGAACAGTTATCAACCTACATTGGAAAAACAGACCTTTGAACCCCCATTAATCAACAAGGTACAGAAGGAAACAGAGAAAGAGTTATCATTCCTTAAATGTGTCCATCACCACTCAACTGAAAAAGAGTTACAGTTCACATATTTAGCCATTCAACTTATCAGATCTTACAAAACTTATTAGAGCATATTATTATATAGCTTGAATGGTGTTCAACTGGGACAAAATCCTGTAATTCTGAGAAGATATATTTTGAATTATTGTTATTTAGACCTAAGAAACTACAACATCTCCTTCTTAAAAACATTGTTGTGCTTTTTTTCAATAATATTGAATTGTTTCTCTGCTCCCTAATAATACAATGTGCTTTTATTTATCCAGGCTGAAATGAGCTAAATAAAAGGAGTTCTCATCCAAAAAATGATAAAAATTCAACATGAAAACAGAAGCTAAAGGATTGGTTATCTTGACCAACATTGTGAAATTAGGGCAACCTGAGAAGACATCTTGTGTAACTGCCTGATCATTTGACTGGCTGGCATGGCATTTTAGCAGATGCACAGTAGTTCATGTAAAGCTCAGGCTTCTCCTTAGAGTTATGTGACAATATTCTTCGACAAATTCTGCAGGCATTGGATCCCTGGAAAGTATAAGGTTTCTAAAACATGTGACTATAATTTCACTGATTTATGACTGAAGTTAATTGCGAGGCAAATTGCAGCTCACTTCATTCCCATGAGACATGAGTAATTCTACGGGTTTATTCATGTTGAGTTGCGTGCCGTGAGGCTTAATTGAACTCTGAGTCAGTTGACGATGTTTAGTTCAATAACATAAATCCACTCTGGCCTATTTAACTGAACTAAGAGCTTCAACCTACCATATTTTTAAACATATCAAAATGTAATTGGTTCCCAATGCTACTCAGTCTAAGGCTTTTCTGCCATCAGCCGGGCTCCTCCTCTCCTCTTGCCAGTTTGTCCTTGCCGTAACCAACACAACCACTAAGCTTTATTATAATTATTGTGCGATTACATCCATAATACAAAGTAAAACCACTTTTAGCTATTAGAAAAAATGTTGGCAACACTAACAAGGACACAATACATATTGTTTTTCAAGACTTTCTGTTTTATATGCTAATATTTGCCAGGAAACCGTACCTGGTGGCAGACAGAATTGCAAAGTGATAATATGATCTTTAGGAAACCAATCAGAATGCAGATGGTCTCATTATTCTATAGCCATCACATTGTGCGATCAATATTACTTTATGATACTTAGTGAAGGAAACATGTTTCTATATCCTCTTTGAATTTGCTATTAAATAAATGAACCAAAATGCAGTTTATGGGCTTACTAATTCATCAGTTTTATAGCTTCAAAAAAAATCTAGATTTCATTGTGCGACACTTCTTTTTACACATCCTCTTTCACATGATGAGTGAGGGAAGTTGTTGTCACACAAACCGAGGATGTGGGTGATTATAAATGGGAAGTGTATCTGGGCCTTGTAGTAAGATGTATCTGTGAGTGTAAATGCATTTGGTTTACCAAAGAAGCAAAATTGACGTGTGTGTGTGTGTGTGTGTGTGTGTGTGTGTGTGTGTGTGTGTGTGTGTGTGTGTGTGTGTGTGTGTGTGTGTGTGTGTGTGTGTGTGTGTGTGTGTGTGTGTGTGTGTGTGTGTGTGTGTGTGTGTGTGTGTGTGTGTGTGTGTGTGTGTGTGTGTGTGTGTGT